>NW_027640598.1:0-270159 GCF_949752795.1 Hyperoodon ampullatus | reverse complement strand
GTCCAGTCTACCTATGGACGCATACACCACGGTTCTTTATCAGTCCAGCTCCACTGCTTTAAAAGTTTCACCGCAGTTGTCCTCTCCTCCCTCCTCCTTCTCCTCCCTCTTTCTCCTCCTTGTCCTCCTCTTCCTCATCCTGCTCCTCCTCGATTCTTCCCCTGATAGTGCCATCTGTCAGATAAGGCTGTCCTCTCTGGACAGGCAGAAGAGTGTCCTTTCTGAGGTTTGTGGGATTGGTCCCTTAGGCCAGGTTGGCACTTTGCCTGCCCTACCATGCTGTTAGCCTAAGACATGGTACGTGGAAAGTGGACCACAGATGTGTCTGCAAACTTGTATTTTTGTTCCTCTTTTCAGAATACAGTGATGGTGGTAGACCACCTCAAGGAAGAAAGAAAGGTTGGAGTTCTTTCCCAGGTAATTCTGGCGAGAGGAGCCCTCATTACGAACACGATGGGTGTGAGCCTCAGCCCTCACACCTCCAGGAGGATGCTGGAAACGTGGTGAAGAGGGATGTCCAGGGAGGACCCCGAAGTAAGACAGTAAGTGGCCAGGCAGCAGGGTTTGTACACAGCAGCCCCTGGGACTATGCACCTCTCTCAGTCTCCGTGGACTTGTTTTTCTTCTCTCACTGCAAAACAGAAGCTTGCTCGAAGTGAAATAATGGTTGAGCAAAGCTAATTGTAGTGCTGGTGTCAAAGAGACGAGGGTGTACAGAAGACTTCCTTAGCACTTATGGCCCCTCACCCTCCTTCTCTCCACATCCCCCCTGCAGGTCTCCCTGTACCATCCGAGGCAACAAGAGGAGAGTGAGATGGCACAGTGAAGGCCACATGCATAAGACTGTGTGGAGAAAGAGAAAACCTGTGGAGAGAGAAATGGGGGAGAACACTCAAGATGGAACCCCAGGGAGCTGGTTCAGGGTCACAGTGAGTATCCTGAAAAATGTATGGAATGTGCAGGAGAGAAAAGCCAGGGGGAGTTGTGTTGGGCTCATGTAGACATGCTCCTTTATTTCACTGGGGAGAGTTTGTAATCTGTCCCTTTTATTACCAGGAGTTCACAATCTTGTTCATCTAAGGTCAGATTCAGAGAAGCAATGTAAAGGGAACAGACTGACTGTGAGGAGAACGGAGGAGCCTGTCTCAAAGCAAAGATGGAAACTACTGCCAAGGATATGGAGCAACTCCACATTGGAGGTCTCAGCTTGGCAAGCTGAGTGTGGGAGATGATGGAGGGTCGAGCCTCCGGAGACCTTGTCTGAGGGGCAAGCAATGTCCTGCACTGGGTAGGATCTACTGGAAATTTATAAAAGGAAGATCATCTCTGACACCTTGATTATTTGGAAGAGAGTTTGACTGGAGAGAAAGAATATTTAGGAAATCCATATTATGCACACCCATAAGAAATCGTGCCAGTGGTCCCCCCTTCTTTAGAAGCCCTTTCAAGCTCAGTAGAAGGCCAGAAAAGTACAGGAAAAGCTTCGTCCTCCAGCATAAATTCCCTGCTGTCTGCACTCTCTCCAACCCCTTCTTTTCATCCTTAGATTCCTTGTGGGATGAAGTATGACAAGACATGGCTAATGAACTCAATCCAGAGCCATTGCAGTGTCCCCTTCACTCCAGTGGACGTAAGAGAGGATGCCGGAGCCAGACGCGTGGGCACAGGGAAGGGGGAGAGAGAGAGACCTGGTTCAGCAGGGTCTTTTGGCTTCTGATACTATTGCTGTTGGATTCAATCCCTGTAGTTCCACTTTATGCAAAATGGGGCTCAGTTCTTTGTCCAGGAAGCTAGCACTGCCTGTGCATTGATGGATGTCAGCTACAAGATTTGTGACGAGGAGAGACGAAAGGTGTGTGTCGAGGGCGTTACACGTACCTCATCCTGAGGAAGGAGGACATGCCAGGGGCTGGTTGTCTTCTTTGGAACTAGAGTTCCTGGTGCTTACCCCACCTCTTCTTCCTGCAGATACCTGTCTTTGTCAGCCCCTCCACTGTTCCCTACTCTGTGCGGGATAACTTGAAGCCAGAAGAAATGGAGCAGCTAAAGGTAATGCAGACTCAAGGCGTATTGTGTGCCAGCACTCAGACCCACCTCTCCTTCCTCCAGTTCCCCGTCCCCCTTAACCCCGATTTCCGTGCCACCACCACAGCCTCAGAGCGGGTCTTTCCATCTCTCTCTCTGCAGCTGACATTCAGCAAACGATTTGATGTCTCCCAGCAAGCTCTTGACCTCCAGAGGCTCCGCTTTGACCCAGGTATGGCTGACAGCAGTAATTCTAGGGCTTGCGAGGGCAGAGAGGTCTTCCTGGAGGGTGACTTAGGGATGGTAACGTGGGGAGGGGCTGGTGCTGGCTCCAGACCCCACTCAGCCATCTGATTTCCTCCTCTCTCCTTCCTGAAGACTTGGTGTGCCGTGATGTTGAGATAATTCTGAATCCAAGAAGCTGCATGGCTGCCACCCTGCAGATCATCAAAAAGAACTTCCCTGAGGTGAGGCTGTAGGCCCAGTGCTGGTATTAGGGTAGGGGGTGGAAGAGCTGGGGTGGAGGGAAGATTTGTCTCCAAGGTCCTAGATAGTAACCTTCACTCTACCTCTTCTTGCCCCAAAGCTGTTGTCCTTGAACTTGAGAAGCAACAAACTGTACCAGCTGGATGGCCTGTCTCACATTATAGACATGGCCCCCATGGTCAAGATCCTGAAGCTCTCCAAAAATCACGTGAAAAGAGGGAGCCAGGTCATAGTTGGGTTGAGAGCAGAGGGGGCGTGTTAGTGGCCATCAGAGTGATGACAGGAGGCAGGTGAAGGTATCTGTGGGGGAGGGAGGGGTCTGGGGGTGCAGGGATCCGGATGTCCCTCTTTCCCTGGGATTCCTTTTCCCACTTCTGCCCCATATTTCTCAGCTGAAGTCTTTGTGGGAGTTGAGTAAGATGCAAGGGCTGAAGCTTGAAGAGCTGTGGCTGCAAGGGAACCCATTGTGTGACACCTTCCCAGACCAGTCCACCTATGTAAGGTCAGTGTGAAAACCCTGTCACCCTTCTTGGTGACCTTCACCCATGGGAGCCTAGACTATCTGTGACGGTGCCGCTTTGCCAGAGGTGGCAGCCTTGGTCTTCTGGGAGGATCACAGGCCCCACCTTCTGCACTCTCTGTGCCTATCACCGGTGAGGAGTTTCCTTCCCCTGACCTGCTCACCTCTGCAGGCGCTCTGGGGTCTGTTTCCAGCTCTCTGCACCCATCTATATTGCACCAAGGCCTCCCAAGAGTGTGCCCCAGGAAGCAGGGCTTCTCCTCCTCACCAGGACCAGGAGCGACCAGCCTTCATCCAGATGCTGGCGCCCTGGACTGAGAAGGGTCCTCCAGTCCCGGGCCTCTTGCTGAGCGAAGCCTTCCTTCTTTGTACTGAGATGGGGTGTGCCTCCCCCGTTCTGAGAGGGGCCCTCTTCCCCTTCCTCCAAAGGGGTCCCCCCTCCTCTCCCAGGTTGACATGGGGGCTTTCCTGCGCCATGCTGAGGGCTGAGGCCGTGGGTGGCTGCTGTCATGACATCCATTCTGCTGGCCCAGTGCCAGGAGCTGGACCCTCCTTGGGGTCCAGCTTGGGAAAAAGCAGGGCTCTTTGAGTCAAGGGGCCAGATGTGGGCTCCCGCCAGTGATCAGAGGGCTTCCTGAGGCAGGTGTGGAAGGCAGAGGGCAGAGGCGGTAGAGGAGACAGCAGGACAGGCCTCTCAGGGGCACTTGCCATCCCTCCCTGCACACGTCACAGCATCCCGCCTGGTCCTTCACAGGAGCCCTGGGCAGCCTGAGACAGGTATGATTCCTCAGATAAAGAACCAACTCAGACAGGTGCAGGGGTCATCGGGAGAGAAGACGGTGGTCATCAGAGGGGGCCACGGATCCTCAGCCCCATACGGAGCTGGGACCTGACCCTTTCCTCCATCTGGGGAAGATCTGCCCCCATGGCTGCTCGTTTTCCCATGCCCAAGTCTGGCTGAGCTCACACAGGTGACAAAGTTTCAGCCAGTATCCAGTGGGCCCCCAGCCCAATATGTGCATAGTTTCCATTCCTACCTGGTGTGTCTGGGCGATTCTGGGGCAGATGAAGAGCCGCAACGGGTGTGCCGTTTCCCCTTTCTTCTCTCTTCTTCCCTGACCCCCACCACGGGAGAGCTTCTTTCCCTTCCCTTTGTTTTCTCTCTCTCCCTTGTCTCTGTGCCCCTAGGTCTCTCTCATCTCTCCCCTCCTACCTTCACTCCCTTTCTGTCCTCATACCCTCCATCTCCCTCCCTGAGCCCCACCTCACTCACCTCCCTGGCCCAGCATCCTGGGCCATCCCGGGGGGGGTGTCCAGGTCTTGCCAGAGTGCTGTACTCCCGGTGAGGTGGCAGAGCCCCGGGCTCCCACTCCATGCCCTCTTCTCCCCACAGCCTTCACTGGGGCCCTGGAGGAAGGAAGGGAGGAGAAGGAAGCCCTGCAGCATGGGTTTGAAATGCTGGTCCCTGTGGCACTGGAGAAGGGAGTCTGAGTAGTCTGGGTGGGAGCTACCAAGGAGAAGGAGAGGGAGGGAGGGAAGGAATATTAAAGTGAAGGTACTGAGAGAGATGAGGAGACAGTGCCTTTCGGACAGTAGGATGACAGATGCTCAGTGCTCAACAGGCAAGTGGACCGAAAACCCTTAAAATCAGAAGTAGAGCTGGGCAAAGGGTGCTGCTGGATTGGCCAGAACACACTGACCTCTCTTTATGGTATTACTGTTTTACCTCAAAGGAAGCATTGCAACCTTGAACTATCAACCACCTCTTCTCTATTTTTGGTTTTGGACAGGGCCATCAGAGAATGTTTCCCGAAGTTGTTACGCCTGGTAAGTGCCTACGTAAATCATTGTCTCTTACGAATGTCGGTGGCCACTGCACCTGCCCTCAAGCCGTTTGGGTCTTACCTAGATCACATATTAGCATCAGAACCTTAACCATTTTTGGGCACATGGACTCCTGAAAATGACATGGATATACTTGCTGGAAAAATACCCATAAATACACACACACACACACACACACACACACACACACACACACACACACAAGTTGAATATAACACTAGAGACTTCCAGGACCTCATGATGAAGACATCCACTGTAAGCTTTCCCATGGAATTTTCCAGGCCCCTGACCTCTGACTCTCACCCTCCTGGGCCCATCCTTTTCCCGGATCATCCAGGGCCACTCCCCTGGTCTCCACTCCTGACTTCCTCTTCCCTTCTCCAGGATGGCCAGGAGTTACAGTCACCAGTTACCCTTGACGTTGACACTCCCTACATAGTAAAGCCCTGCAAGGTGAGGAAGTGGATCAAACAACATTTGGGGTGTTGCAGGGAGGCTTTATCTACTGCATAGTCTCAAGTGCCATTTGATTCCAGCACAGCTTCCTTGGATCTGATGAGCTGAAGAGCCTAGTCCTGCAATTCCTACAGCAGTAAGTACCTCTGACAAGCGGAGCAAGGGGTGGAGGGCTATGAGTGGTGAGGCCACCTAAGCACAGGTCTGCTCAGGGGAGTTTTCAAGTCTCATTTGAGGTCCAGACCACAGAGATAGACTGTCTTCATTGCCCTCCCTTAGGTACTACTTGATCCATGACTATGGAGACAGACAGCGTCTCGCGGGTGCTTATCACGAGGAGGCCTGCTTCTCCCTGACCATTCCCTTCCACCCGGAGGACCCAGCCCCGTGAGTATCACAGCACAGGCTCTGCTCCTGGGCTGTGTGGCTCCCCAGCAGACACTGGCCAGCTCCTGCAAATACGCACCACCCACTGTTGCTCTTTGTCTCCTAGAAGCAGCTTGTGCGAGTACTTCAAGGACAGCAGGAATATGAAGAAGCTCAAGGACCCCCGTGAGTGTGTGATGGGAAGACTGGGTGGGAAAGGGCGGTGAAGGGGTCAATCATACGGCCCAGGGCGTGGCAGCCCCTGACCTTCGCTCGCTTGCCCTCCCCTCACAGGCCTGCGGGTTCAGCTGCTGAAGCACACAAAACGTGTCATTGTGCACACGCTCTGTGGGTTGCCCAAGACTCAGCATGACTTCAGCTCCTTCGTGGTGGACATTTGGTTCCAGATGGTGAGCGCCTGCTTCCTCCCTCGGGCGGGCCCAGGAAGCCGCTGGTGGGTAGGAGGTGGAGGTGGTGACTGGGCACCTGGGCTCTTCCCTTTCAGGAAACGATGCTCTGCTTCTCCGTCAGCGGGGTGTTCGAGGAAGGTAAGTGTGTGTAGACCCCCACCGCAGATGCCCCACTGCTGCCTCCCCCTGGCCAGGCTCACTCCCAGACCCACCCAGCTTCCCTGACCCCTTCCTTTCCCTTCCCTTCCCTCCACTCCCCTCTCCTCCCCTCCCCTTCCCCACTGTGTTCTCCAGCCCTCAGGCTTCCCACAGACAACCCAGGTCTGATCTGTGTCCATGTCTGTCTGCCCTGCACACCCTGGTCGTTGGGGACATAGGCTGTGGAGTTTGGTGTCTCTCATCCCAGATCCTTACTGTGAGAACTTGGGCCGCTGTTGAACCTCTCAGTTTCCTCATTTACACAATGGGGTAGTAGTATCCATGTCTTGGGCGGCTGCGAAGAATGCATCCCGTGAACTTGTGTAGTGGTTGTCAGGGGCCCTGTTGTCACTGGGCGCAGACTGCTCCTATAGTTGCCTTCCCCATTCCCGACACCCTGGCCCCCGTGAACAACTGCCCTCTCAGCATGAGTGTCCAGTCACACCCTGACTGGGGACCGCCATGTGAGCATGTACAGCACGTGCGGTTCTAAGGGGTACTGTTGTTTGTTTGCTGTTGAAGTGGAAGGAAGTTCTCAGAGCTGTGTGCGTGCCTTCACCCGGACCTTCATTGCTACCCCTGCCAGCTACTGCAGGTGAGAGCCCTGTCGTGGGTGGGAATGCCCATCCCCGCCTGGGCTCAGGGGCGTGGGAATGTGGTGGCACAGTCCTTAGGTTTACTCGGTATTGTGGAAAGCCAGCAGGGAGATCCCAGGAGCAGTCTAGCCTAGTGGTTAAGAAGAGTATGGGCTCTGGAATCGGCCCTTTCGTTCACTCCTTCCCCAACACTCACTTGCTGTGTGATCTTGGTCAAGTCACATGACCTCTGTGTGAGTCAGTGTCTTCTTCCGAGAATGGGGATCAGACTGTCCACCCCTTGCACTGTGGTAAAAGGTAAATGCGAAATTGTCCCTGGGTTAGGGATAAACCTATAAATCGAGTGAAGGTGGTAGACAGTCTCTCCAAAGGTGGGCTCTGTGGGGAGGGGCAGAGGTACCAGTCAAGGAACCTGGGAGACAGACACAGGAGGGACGTGGAAGGAATCTGGTTGCTGAGTGCCACTGGGAGCAGAGTCAGTATTGGGGGTGTGGATGTCCATCCATCAGTTGTCTGAGGGCCCATTTTTCCTTCAGTCTGTGCATCATGAATGACGAGCTGTTTGTGAGGGATGCCAACACAGTGAGACCCAGAGTGTGTTCTGCATCCCAGTGCCTACACCCACCTCCAGCTCCATGCACACCCTCTCCCAGCTGCAGCAGGACATCATGGAGGCATCCTCCACCCCATCTGAGATGAACCTCTAGTGGTCTCAGAAGTGAGTGCTGGGT
Organism: Hyperoodon ampullatus; assembly: GCF_949752795.1. Lineage (NCBI taxonomy): Eukaryota > Metazoa > Chordata > Mammalia > Artiodactyla > Ziphiidae > Hyperoodon > Hyperoodon ampullatus. The sequence goes on along the minus strand of NW_027640598.1, from coordinate 262,526 downwards.
TTGCATGGGGACAGGAGGGAGCTGGGACGAGTAGAGGAGGGATTAAAGGGAATTTTCAGGTAATTATTTTAAATCTATTTTTTTCTTACAAACGTTTACTTGTGAAAAAGTCCCTAATTTCATACTAATACATTTCCATGTACTATAAAATACAGGTTTCCTATCTTATATACTGTTTTGAAACTTCTTTTATTATTAGTACCAGCGTAGTTTCTTCTCAGTATATGTGAAGCTACATTACTCTTTCTAAGATCAATATATTAAACAATTGAATTCCTGGAAGCCATAAGCTATTATTGATAGCCGTTTACCTTTCTGCCTCTTTTTCAGCATTACATGCAGTGACATCTGCTCATTCTGGTACATACATGTTGGTAAACTTGAAGGCTTGCTCTTGTAGCATAGATTTAGCAGTGAAGTTGTGTGGTCAAGTGTCTCCAGTTTGGTCCTAAGGGAGGTCATCTATCCTCCCCCAATACAGGTGCTTTCAGTACAATGACTAGACTATACCAGAACTAAACATTTCTTTACTCATCAAAAAGTGAATTCTGAGAATTCAGAGATAAGACGAAATAGACCTCTAGGGTTTCAGGAAGGTGAAGGTGGACAGAAGTCAGGTGCCCTGGTGTTGACACTCACGGCTGCTGGCTCTGCTGTCATCCCAATTCTTTCTCTTTACTTTCTTCAATCCAAGGGCAAAATTCCAGATGAGACCCTCATCCACTGACCTGGGATCTTGAGAAGAAAACTTTGCAAATGAGCCTTTAGATGTCATTTTCATCCTCATCATATTTGTTACCTCTCTTCTCTTAACTGAAGCCATATCCATGACTAAGCTTGCAGTCCAGCTAATCAGGAAGCCAAAGTTTACCGTGTAGGCCTGCCCGTTGTTCTATATTTTTCCCACACATGATCCTTGTTTATCTTTATATTAAAGAGTAACATTGCACATTATATGTTGTGTGTCTTGGATTGCTTTTCCCCTGACCCAACCATGAGTTAGTGGGGCCAGGACCAAAAGGTCCCATCTCCTACATCATCCCTGGCAGTCTCTAGCATTTATATCTGACCTACACAGTGCTTGAAAATTATACAGTAACGACTCCATTCCTGGACTACCCTAAAATCCAAGCTTTGCCCCCTGATAACCTTCTCTCCACCACTTCAGTACTCACAAGTGGTGACCGTTCTGATGTTCACTTCTATAAACAAATACAATGGATTTAGCAAGTAAAGTACCATATTTACTCCAATAATTATGGGTTTCTTAATCATTTAACAGGTCTAAAACTTTGTTAACATTTTTATTAGGTTCTTAGGCTCTGTACCTAAGACTGTTTTCCCCACAAATCCTGTGTTGTTTTTTTAACTTTTTAAATTTGAAATAATTATTGATTTCCGAAAAGTTGCCAAAAAATGTGTAGAGAGGTCATGTATACCCATCACTCACCTTCTCCTAATGATAACACCTTGTATTACTTTAGTACAGTATCAAAGCTAAGAAATGGACATTCGTACAATCCACTGAGCTTACCACAATTTCGCCATTTTACATGCACTCATTTGTGTGTTAGAACACTTGTGTATAGTACTTATATATATAATTCCATGCACTTTTACCAGCTGTGTAGGTGTTCTAAATATCACCACAAACAAGATAAAAAACTGTTTAATCACCACACGTTTCCCTCATGTTAGCCTTTATAGTCACACCCACCTTCTTCCTGATCCCACATTCCTGAACTCTGTCAAACAGTATTATAATTTCCTAAATGTCATAGAAATGGAATCGTATAGTACATTACCTTTAGCAATGAATTTCTTTCACTCAGCATAACTCTCCTGAGATCCATCCAAGTTGTAAAGTGTGTCTATCATCTCTTCCTTTTTATTGCTGAATAGGATTCCATGGTGTGAATGTACCACAGTTTGTTTAGCCATTCCCCCATTGAAAGACATCGGGGCTACTTCCACTTTTTAACTATTGTGAGTAAAACTGTGATGAAGTTCATGTAAAGGTTTTTGTGTAAACATAAATTTTCATTTCTCTGGGTAAATTGCCCAGAGTTCAACTGCTGTTTCGTATGGTAATTGCATGTTTCGTTTGGAAAAACCTGCCAAATTGCTTTCCAGACGGCCTATACCATTTTGCATTCCCTTTGTCAATGTATGAGTGACTCAGTTTATCCAGTGTCACCTACATTTGGTTTTGTCACTGTTATTTTCAGCCATTCTGATAGGTGGGTTTAACATTTCATTGTGCTTTTAATTTGCATTTGCATGATGGCTAAAGATGTTGAATAGCTTTTCCTAAGCCTATTTGCCCTCTGTTCATGTCTTTCGTCCATTTTATAATTGGATTAAGAGGCAAGAAGTTACCTCTAGAGAGCTGCCCTGGCTCTGGCTAACAGGCAGAGTAAGAGAATGTGAGGCCCCTCGAGACTCACTTTTCTTGACAGGGAGGGCAGAAGTGGGGCTGAAGCTATTAAATGTTCCTCAAATTAGGACTGAACTTGGATATGGAACAGGATTAAGAGGTGGGGCCATCTCTGGGTCCATCTGTGGAGATCTGGATAGGGCAGAAAAAGACGGGGGATATGCGGGAGAGGAAGAACAGTGGAAGGAGGGAGATATGGGGGATGCCTTCTAAATGATGCTAGATTCATCACTCTCAGCCTGCTCAATAGAGTGCACAAAACTATTCTCCTAGACATGTGGTTTTCAACTCTGGATATCCATTAGGATCCCCTCTAATGCTCAGATTCCACCAACTGAATCAGAGCCTCTAGGGATAAGCCCAGTCATCAGTATCTTCAAGGTTCACCTTAGTTGATTCTAATGAGCTGTCAAAATTGAAAACCTTATCTGATGGTGTATTAGTTTGCTATGGCTGCCATAACAAGATACCACATGCTGAGTAGCTTAAACAACAGAAATTTATTTCTCACATTTTAAAGGTTGGAAGTCCAAGATCCAGCTGTCCACAGGTTTGGTTTCTTCTGAGGCCTCTCTCCTTGGCTTGCAAATGGCCTCCTTCTTACTCCTTCACATGGTTGTCCTTCTGTGCATACACACCCTGGTATCTCATTATGTGTCCTAAACTCCTCTTATAAGGAAACCAATCATATTGGATTAGTGTCTACCCTAACGGCCTCATTTTAATTTAATCACCTCTTTAAAGGCCCTATCTTCAAACACAGTCACATTCTGAGGTACTGGGGGTTAAAACTTCAACATATGAATTTGCATAGGACACAGTTCAGTCCACAACAGATGGTATGAGAAATACCTTCGTCTGAGAAATTCATCTCCCTTTTAGCTACCTTCTTGGAACTACTATACAACACTTCTGCCATCACCTCATTAGGTAGAAGTTGGTCATGTGACCATTCTTGCCTGCAAAGGAGGCTATAAATGTGGTCTTTTACTGGAAACATTACTGTACCAAATAAATGTGGGATTCTTTTATTAAGAAAGAAGGAGAATTGGTATAGAACATATGCTACACTTTCATAACCAAGGCAGCTAGAAGCACTACCTCAATTATCATGTCCTTTTTACCCAGTTTTCCAACCACAGTTTTCATGGGTTCAAACAAAACTGCTGCTTCAGAGACACCTGAGCTCACTCTCCCATCCTCCCAAACCCCATGTCCCAGACTATGCCTGAGTGCTCACAACTTAGCGTGCTTAATCTACGTCATTCATTCACTCATTCATTCATTCAACAAATATTTATTGGGTACCAATGATATGTGAGGCACTGTGATAGTTACTGGAGATAAACCAGAGAACCTGAGAGGGTCATGGTTCTCATGGAGCTCACATTGTACAGGGTTGATACACTCAAGATTTAAAAGCCATTAAGAAAATAATATGGGAAAATGTGACAGAGAATGACTAGGGTGGGGAAGGCAAGGAAGGATTTTCTGAAGGCGTAACTTAGATTTAATATTTAAATAACAAGAAGTACACAGTCAGCAGTGGGAAGATATAGGAGCTGAGCCCTCGAGGCAGAGGGAAGAGCAAGATGAAAGGCCCTAAGATATGGGCAAGCTTGGCAGTTTTAGGGAACAGCTTGTATGCCAGTGTATATTGGGAGGACAGCGTTAGAAAATGAGGTGAGAATGGTAGGAGGGGCCCAATAACAGAAGGTCCTGTGGGCCATGGTAAGGACTCTGGCTTTTGATCTTATTACGATGGAGCCATTGGGTGCTTTCTGAAAGGAAGGGAAATTATTTTTATAATCTACTTTATTAAAGCTCATTCTAAATGTTCCTTGGAGGACAGACTGAAATAGAGCAACTGTAAGATCAAGAGACAAGATTAGGAGGCTACGACACACATGACAGTGAGAGGTTACAGTCTCGTAGACCACAGTCGTAGCAATGGAAGGGGTGAGATGGGGTTTGAAATGACATGTATCTTGGAAGTACTGAACTTGTTGATGAAGTCCACGTTTGTGGTAAGGGATAGAGAGGAAGTAACTGTGTCTCTTGGAATGTGGATTTTGGCAGCTTGGATAGGGTGATTTTCTTTGATGGGGAAATGAACGGAGGACCAGCTTTGGTGCAATGCCAGGAAACTGACAGTTCTGCTTTGACCATGTCGTTTGTGGAGCCTATGAAAAATCTGGGTGGGGAGCATGTGGTTGGATGTATAAGTCAGGAGATCCTGAGAATATTCTTGGTTGTGGCCAAAAAAAAAGAAAAACCCAAAACAAAACAAAAAAAAAACAAGCATGCAAGCAAACAAACGAAAAACCCAACTGTACAGTTCAATCTGAAAATACAGGTTGATTCCACATATGAGCATGACGCAGGTCTAGATTCTGGGAGGGATACAACAACATATAAAAAACCAACTTCACTGAGATATAATTTACGTTCAACATAATGCATCCATCTTTTTTTTTTCCTTTTGGCTGTGTTGCGCGGCTTGCAGGATCTTAGTTCCCAAACCAGGGATGGAACCTGGGCCCCTTGCAGTGAGAGTGCCGAGTCCTAACCACTGGACTTAGCTATAAGGCTAAGGTTCTGGCCTGCCAGGGGCTACTAACTGTCACAGAAGGAAGATATATGTCTGGAATATAACTATCATTCACCCACCTATTCATTCATTCATGCCCCTAGTGCATGTCAAGCTCTGTGCTAAGAAGGGAAGATAGGACCATGAAATATTTCAGACAATGTCTCTGTCTTCCTGAAGATTAGGAGTCGAAATAGAGAGCTGCAAGTGGCTCTGGTTGCTAAATAGTTAGGGAGGTATTTGGTGAGATAATTGGGCCCCCAAAAGGTCTAACCCCAGTGCTCAGACGCAACTCTTCCCCATCTGCATGTCTCATAGACAATGCTGTGGCATGACCTAGAATATAGAGCTGTTAGCATACAATGAGCCTGAACATTCTGTGCATAAATGGCTGAGGAAACAGCTTTCCAAACCTTCCACCCAGCAAACAGCCCTGATTATGTGCAGAAGTAGATCTCAATTTCATTTAATTCTCACAGTTGGAGTTGTATGACTAATTATTTTGTCTCCATATCTAATGAAGAAGTTGAGGTTAAGAAGGGTCATGTATCTTGGAAGAAGATAGCAGATCTATTGATAATAGGAAAGTGTTAGATTTTAAGCTGTGAGCTCTTAACTAGTGTGGAATACTAGTTCCCATCCTTTAGGTCCAGGCTGAGGTAGTAGCAATGCAAGTTTCTCAGTCAAATGCGTGGGATTCATTGGCCATTAGAGAATTTTAGGAACTGGAGAAGCTATAGGAAAATGAAAGCCTAACATACCATCCTCCTGCCTGCTCCGCATCATTGCTCCTGCCTCTGCTGTCTTGTTTTCTATGATAACGTCATCTTAACATTAGGTTTTGTTATTGACTGAACTGTGTTCTCCCAAAATTCATAACCTGAAGCCCTAATTACCAGTGCCTCAGAACGTGACTGGATTTGGAGATAGGGCCTTTAAAAGGTGATTAAGTTAATTTAAGGCTGTTAGGGGATACCTTAATCCCATCTGACTGGTGTGCTTATAAGAAGAGGAGTTTAGGACACACAGAGAGGCAGCAGAAGTGTGTATACACAGAGGGACAACCATGTGAAAAAGAAGCAAGAAGATGGCCATCTTCAAGCCAAGGAGAGAGGCCTTAGAAGAAATCACCCCTGCTCACACCTTGATCTTGTACTTCCAGCCTCCAGAACTGTGAGAAACAAATTCCTGTTGTTAAGCCACTTAGTCTGTGGTATGTTTGTTGTGGCAGTCTGAGCAGTCTAATACAGGCATTATGAACGTGTTTCAGTAGGTCATGAAGCAGGTAGAGTAGACTGTCAGAAAGGATGAAAATAAAGTGATGGTAAAAAATACCAATGGGGCTTCCCTGGTGGTGCAGTGGTTGAGAGTCCGCCTGCCAATGCAGGGGACACGGGTTCGTGCCCTGGTTCGGGAAGATCCCACATGCCACGGAGCGGCTAGGCCCGTGAGCCATGGCCGCTGAGCCTGTGCCTCCGGAGCCTGTGCTCCACATCGGGAGAGGCCACAACAGTGAGAGGCCCGCGTACTGAAAAAAAAAAAAAATACCAATGATCGGTAAAACTGAAAGAGACGTGGTTAATTTGTATTACTATCAGACAAAATAGACATCAAGCAATTACAACAAAGAAGGCTACTATCAAACCATAAAAAAGAATGTATTAAAAAGATTACAAATTCTGAACTTGCATTCACCTGATAACCTATCTTCAAAAACATATATAGCAGTAATTAACAAAGTTACAAGTAACAGAAAGTAAAATCCACTTTTGTGTATACCATAAGGAAATAAACTAGCTTATATAACTGAGAGCCCAGAGGTAGAGGAGACTTTAGGTTAGTTGATCCAGTGGCTCAAAGATATAAAGACTCAGGCCCAATCTTGAACCAATGACTGTGGCTAGGGACATAGGATTATTGCGTGAGATCTAGAATAACTCTGGTCTCACCCTTGGAACTAGCAGTCAAATTCCCCCCAAACATGTGACTGTATGAGGGAGGAAATGCACTAATGAAAGTTTGAGACCAGTTAGGACGATGGGGAATGTATATTGCATAGGTAAACAAAAATATCACCTTCAGGTACCATTTGAAAGCACAATTATCAATATGAGCATAATACCCACAGTACTCAAGCTCAAATGGTTTTCAACTACTATGTCTTTCCAGGTAACAAATACTTCTATTCAGGAAATACCTACATTGAATTAGTGAATGGGTAGTTACAAAGCACTAGAGCTCTCACCCCTGCAGTAAGTTTAGGAAGAACCACAAAGGCATCCATGGTAGCATACTTAAATCTCATTTTCTTTCTCAAATTTTTGGCAAAGCTTTTTCTTTACTATCGTACTTTGATATTATTGTGTCAGGATAGTTTGGCTAGAAGGGAATGGATTCTTCATAGTTACAATTTTATCAAGTATTACCATTCTGTAAACATACAACACAGAGTTCATAAAGATATGAAAGATGAGAAGCAAGAAAATTGTCAACATTTATGATCAGCAACAATTTTCTTTAAAGAGCACCATTAAATTTCAATATGGAATATCTTTAAAAGCTTCAAGCTGGGCTTCGCTGGTGGCACAGTGGTTGATAGTCCGCCTGCCAGTGCAGGGGCACGAGATCGTGCCCCGGTCCAGGAAGATCCCACATGCCGCGGAGCAGCTGGCCCGTGAGCCATGGTCGCTGAGCCTGCGTGTCCAGAGCCTATGCTCCACAACGGGAGAGGCCACAACAGTGAGAGGCCCGCATACCGCAAAAAAAAAAGCTTCAAGCTTTTAGAAGAAATTCAGTCTTATAAAAAGGTAATAAAATTAAAGAACATCTTCTGTTAATGTACATATTTGTAAATATGTAAAAAGGAACATTGCTCTGGGAACACTAGCCCAAGAACCACCGCAGCCCTGACGCCTGGCATACCAGGACCCAGCCCATACACCAACAGGCTGGCACAAGCTCTGAGACACATTGTGCCCCTCAACCAGCTGCTCCTGGATCTGGCCCCACTCACCAGTGGGATGACGCCAGCTTTGGGACACACCAGACCCCATACTCAGCCATGTCAGGAACTGGCCCCACACACCAGCAAACTGACACTGGTTTCAGGACTCCAAGGACCTGCAGCCAGAGACCCAGGAACCTGGCTGTGCCCACCAGCGAGACAGCACTAGCTCCAGGACTCACTGGGCCACAGCCCCACCCACCAGCAGGCCAACACCAGTTCCAAGACACCTTGGACCCCTCAGCCAGCTGCCGTAGGATCCAGCCCCACTCAACAGTGGGCCAACACAAGCTCTTGGACACCCGCAAACCCGGCAGCCAGACATGTGAAACTGGCCCTGCCCACCAGCAGGCTGACACTAGATACAGGATGTCTAGCCCCACCATCACCCACTGCAGAGCCTAGCACCACCCACCAGTGGGCCAGCGCTAATCCCGGGACGTCCTGGGGCACTGCAGCCAGCAGCCTCATGACCCAGCCTCACTCGCCAGTGGCCACCAGCCTCTGCACAGGCAGGGCCTGGCAGGGCCTGGCAACCCACTGGACCAGGGGCCAGCCACACCTACCACACCACCCACAGTAGTGTGCCAGTCACAACAGAAGGACACACGCAGCCCTAACAAGGGGCAGCCTTAGAGCATATAGCTCTGGTGACCAGACGGGAAAGCTCACCTGGGATACACAGGACGTCTCCTACAAAAGCCACTTCTCTATGGTTGGGAAATGGAGCCAACCTACCAGATACAGAGAAATAATATAGCAAATTGGACAAAATGAGGCAACAGAGGAATCTATTCCAAACAAAGGAACACAATAAAACCCCAGAAGAAGAACAAAGTGAAGTAGAGATAGGAGATCTACCTGATAAAGAGTTCAGGGTAATGATCATAAAGATGTTCAAAGAACTCAGGAGAAGACTGGATGAACAGAGTGAGAAGATTTTAACAAAGATTTCGAAAATATGAGGAAGAACCACACAGAGAAGAACACTATCGGAAATGAAAAATACACTACATGGAATCAACAGTAAATGAAATGCTGCAGAGGAATGGACGAGCAAGCTGGAAGATGGAGTAGTAGAAATAACTGAAGCAGAATAGAAAAAAGAAAAAAGAGAAAAAGAAATAGGGCAGTTTAAGAGACTTCTGGGACAACAGCAAGTGTACTAACATTTGCATTATAGGGGTCTGAGAAGGAGAAGAGAAAGAGAAAGAGAATGGGACAGAGAACATATTTGAAGACACGACAGCTGAAAACATCCCTAACCTGGGAAAGGAAAGAGATATCCAGGTTTAGTAAGCACAGAGAGTCCCAAACAGGGTCAAGCCAAAGGAGACCACACCAAGACACACTGGAGTTAAAATGGCAAAAATTAAAGATAAAGAGAGAGTATTAAAAGCAGCAAGGGAAAAGCAACAAATAACATACAGGGGAACTCCCATAAGGCTATCAGAGCAACTGGAATGAATCCAACTGGATCACAGTGTATGCTCCTGTTTAATGTAGTGTTGGATTCGGTTTGCTAATATGTGGTTGAGGATTTTTGCATCTATATTCTTCACAGATATTGGCCTGTAATTATCTTTTTTGGTAGTGTCTTTGTCTGCTTTTGGTATCAGGGTGATGGTGGCTTCATAGAATGAATTTGGGACTGTTCCCTCCTCTTCAATCTTTTGGGAGAATTTGAGAAGTATAGGTATAAGTTATATGTATGTTTGGTAGAATTCACTGGTGAAGCTGTCTGGTACTGGACTTTTGTTTGCAGGGAGGTTTTTTTGTTTTGTTTTAATTACAGATTCTATTTCACTCCTAGTGATGTGTCTGTTCAAATTATCTGTTTCTTTTTGACTCAAATTTGGCAGGCTGTATATTTCTAGAAACTTGTCCATTTCTTCTTGGTTTTCTAATTTGTTGGCATATAACTGTTCATAGGATTCTCTTATGTGTTTTGGTTTTTGTGGGCTTATTTTTTTGTATTTTTGTGGTATTGGTTGTTGCTTCTGTTTCATTTCTTATTTTGTTTATTTGGGCCTTTTGTCTCTTTTTTTTTTTTTTTTGGTGAGCCTGTCTAGAAATTTGTCAATTTTGTTTGTGTTTTCAAAAATCTAGCCCTTGGTTTTATTGATCTTTTCTATTCTTATCTCTTTTATTTCTTCCCTCTGATCTTTCCCAAAGAACTGACTTTGGGAATTTTTTGGTTCTTCTTTTTCTAATTCTTTTTCTCTTTTTGTTTATTTGAGATTTTTCTTTTTCCTTGAGGAAGGCCTGAAACGCTATGTACTTCCCTCTGAGAACTGCTTTTGCTGCATCACATAGATTTTGGAAGGTTGTGTTTTCATTGTCATTTGTCTTGATGTATTTCCTGATTTCTTCTTTGATTTCCCCTTTGACCCACTGGTTTTTTGGTAGCATGTTGTTCAATCTCCATGTATTCGTTCTTTTCCCATTTTTCTTTCTGTGGTTGATTTCTAGTTTCATAACACTGGGGGAATAAAAGATGCTTGAAGTCGTTTCTATCCTCTTAAATGTGTTGAGGTTTGTTTTCTGTCCTAGTATGTGGCCTCTCCTAGAGAACGTGTCTTGCACGCTTGAAAATAATGTGTATTCTGTTTATTTGGGGGATGTAGTGTCCTGTAGATATAAATTAAGTCCAAGTGGTCTATTGTGTCATTTAGGGCCTCTGTTGCCGTACTGATTTTCTGTCTGGAAGATGTGTCCATTGATGTCAGTGAGGTGTTAAAGTCTCCTAGTATTAGAGTATTCCTGTTAATTTCTCCCTTTATGTCTGTAAGTATTTGCTTTATATATTTAGGTGCTCCTATATTGGGTGTATATATGCTAACAAGTGTAATATCCTCTTCCTTATTGATCCCTTTATCGTTATATAACGTCCTTCTTTGTCTTTATGGACTTTAAGTCTATTTTGTCTGATATGTGTATTGCTCACCCCGCTTTCTTGTTGTTTCCATTTGCATGAAATAGCTTTCCATCTCCTCACTTTCAATCTGTCTGTGTCTTGTGCCCTGAAGTGAGTCTCTTATAGGCAGCATATCGTAGGTTCTTGGGTTTTTTTTTTTTAATCCATTCAGCCACGCTGTCTTTTGATGGGACCATTTAGTCCACTGATATTTAAAGTAATTATTGATAAGTATGTACTTACTGCCATTTTAAACCTTGTTTTCCAGTTGACTTTGTAGTTCTCTGTATCTTTCACTTTTGGCATTTTAATTATGCTATGTCTTGGTGTCCCTCTATTTGGGTTCTTCTTGGGTGGGACCCTCTGTGCTTCCTATACCTGGATATTGGTTTTCTTTTTTAGGTTTGGGAAGTTTTCAGCCATAATTTCTTCAAATACATTTTCTATCCCCTTTTCTCTCTCCTCTTCTTCTGGTACCCCTATTATGCATATTACTGTGCCCATTATGCATATGATTATGCATATTACATATGCTTTATATTATCCTATAGATCTCATATGTTTTCTTCATTTTTAAAATTTATCTTTCTGTCTGCTGTTCTGATGTGGTGATTTCCATTATTCTATCTTCCAGATCAGTTATTTATTTTTCTGCTTTGGTTAGTCTGCTATTGATTACTTTTGGTTTGCTTTTTATCTCGGAAATTGAATTGTCTAGTTTTGATTGATTTCTCTTTATATTTTCTAGTTCCTTGTTGCAGTGATTTGCATTTCTATCAATAATCTTCCTTAATTTCTTTAGCCTTTTTCTTACCTCCTTTCTGAATCTGGGGTCTAGTAGACTGGTGAGGTCTCTTTCATTATTTGTTCCTTCAGGGGATTTCTCTTGTCCTTTTCATTGGGAATAGATCCTCTGTTTTTCATTCTAATTAACTTTCTTTGTCTCTGAATTTAGGAGAAGCATGAATCTACTGTGTTCTTGAGGGAGTGTTTTTAGGTTGGATGATCCCTGTGTAGAATGTATGAGTGCAATATTTTTGGTGCATGGGCTGGTTTTGGTGTGGGTGCTTGCCACGTATTTCCTTAAAGTGTGCTGGCCCTTGTTCCCTTGATAGGGGGTATGTTTGAAGTTGTGTTGACCAGAGCCTGCACTGGTTGTTGGCTGGGGCCTCCTCTTTGCTCTATGGCTGTCACAGCCCTGTTGGGGCTGGGGTCTTCCTCCCAGCTGTTGGAGTAAAAGCCCTGAGGGTCAGGTTCAGTCAGGTTCCATTGCCCCTGAGCACATGCCCTGATGCAAAGGAGGTGGCCACTGAAGCCAATGAGGCCCGTGTGGTCACCACAAATCTACGTGCCTCCCGTGCAGGCATCCATGGTTCTGCCCAGAAGCAGCCCAAGGTTGCATCCTTTTCTCTGTTGTGTTCACCCCAGACCTAGTGCTGGGCTGTTTTGTGGAGTAGGCTGGTGCTGGGGGCCGGGGACTTGTGGTAGCAGGAATTGAGGTGGTTGTGCCGTTGCCTGCAACCTGGGCTGCCTCTGTGTCAGACCTCTCCCAGGACCTGTCAGCTCCAGATCTGGCTCCAAGCTATGGTGTAGAGTGAGCAGGGCAGTGTGCTCCCACCGTGAAATGAACGGCTGCATACTCCTGCCCAGAGCCCGTCCAACCAAGATGCAGTGCCCAGCTGCTGTGCCTTTCCATGGCGCCATCTGGTGCACGTGCTGGCGAAGTCCACGATGGCCAGACCTGTCCCCACTGTGTGCACACTGACAATAGGCACTGTGGCAGGACCTACCCCCACTATGTGCAGGCTGACAATGGGCTCCTTCGTTTGGCCCAGATCATAACCCAGGCCCTCTGGGCTGTCTCCACACATCTAGATCAAGTCCTCTTCCTGGACCTGTCTACCTAAGATTCAATGCTCAGCTGCTGTGTGCATCTGTGGCCCCACAACCTTGTGTGTGCTTTGGATTGGGAAGTGCAGCAAGGAAGCAGCCGCCAGTGCCAGTCTCTCTCTGCCCTGATTGTTAGCAAGCCAGCATGCATGCACTCCTTGTGAGTAGAATTTAGGCTTTTCCAGCCCCTCCATCTATCCCAGCGGCTTTTCCAGCAGGCAATGGGGCTCCCCGGGGCAACGGTCTGCCTATGTGTACCTTTCCTCCTTTATAGATCTCTCCTAGGGGGGCCAGGACCGTCCTCATGTCTTTAAAATTTTTTTATGTCCTTCTTGGATATGTAGAGATATTCCTTGCAGCTTTGGTTGTGTAGGAGATCTTCTCCCAGTTTCCAGTTGGTTTTCTGTGAGAATTGCCTCACATATAGGGGTATTTTTAATGTGTTTGTGGGGAGAGGTGAGCTCCACATACTTCTACTCCACAATCTTGATCCCCCTCCCTATTTCGGAGACATTGAATTGCATAAGTGTGTCCCATATAAAAACAGGTACACTAGACTAAATTAGAATTTCAGAATCCAGTGATAGTCAACTATTTCTAGTGCCTGTCAGTTTTTAGAGAGCACAGGATATGCCATGTATTTCCAGATTTCATGGCGAAAAAAAGGTAGAGCATTATGTACATTTTAGATGATTTTTGGACCCAAACAGGCTATATGAAGTAGATAATTAAAACATCATCTGGTGATGTTATGGAAATGCAAAGTTCATTGATATAACTTAGTCCTCAAAGCCTGCTTTTATTCTAAATGAAACTGGCAAAGGTCACTCATTTACATCATATGGGAACATATCCACCAGCAGTAGATGGCAGTGTGATATCATAACAAGAAAACAATGTGGCTGTTTTCGTAAAAACCCATCTCACAATACTTTCAAAGACTACAGTTAGAATTATTTGGGGGATGTGGCAAAAAAATAGTTACAATGAATGGATAACAAGAGCCAAGCTAGGACCACTTCAATTCTCCCTGTCTAATAATTTTTAAAGCCTTGAAACACACTTATTTAATTTTTAAATGGTCTTCACGCGGATGGGATTTTCAAACAGTACCAGAGAATCATACCATCACAAATGACATAGTTTATGAGCAATAACCATGTAAAGAATCCCTGCCTTCTCGCCCCTTTCCATCCTTTGGCCTCAAAAGAAGTTTTCACTGTGGATGTAATTTTCTGTTTCCACGCTGTGGTAGTCCCCAAGAATTAGCTCATCACCTACAGCTGTTAAAATTTACACTGTGCTGGGGGAAGGGAGCACACTGAGTACTCTGACAGGGAGCACTATCTACAATTGTTTCTCTTCTTTCCCATTGCTTGACACTGACAGTAAAGTCACTTCTAGTTAACTAACGAGGTTCTTAAACAAACAAAGAAAAACATGTTTCGATTACCATTTCTATAAAGGTACAGCAATATCTGATAAGTTCTCTTGGATAATGGTACCAGATTAAGTCAGTTTTCCTTTCTGAAAGTAAATTCACATAGGACCTCTACTTGAGTTGTACATATTTGTGTTTGAACCAAAAGCATTTGTGTATTTGTGTTTAATTTAGCAGCATCACAAATGTCTGCTATTCTCCTTTCCCATTTCTCTGTGTTAAACAAAGCCACTAGCACTGACCTCCAAAACGTCCACCCCAAAACAGAAATATAAAAGAAGTAAAAGTTGTTCCCAGTAAACCTTGCCAAACAACATTCAAGAAGAATAGCTTATCAGCCTGCCTCACCTAAACAGACACAGCACCTGATACATGCAGTGCCTAAACTGCCTAGCTCACATAAGCTGTGTTCATACAGGTGTTTATCCATAGCCTTCGTGTCCCTTCCCCAATGTATGTAAGGAAGACCTGACAGGCACCCACTGGTGTAACTAAATATATATATATATATATATATATATATATATATATATATATATATATATATTTTTTTTTTATTTTTGGCTGTATTGGATCTTCGTTTCTGTGCGAGGGCTTTCTCTAGTTGCGGCAAGCGGGGGCCATTCTTCATCGCGGTGCGCAGGCCTTTCACTGTCGTGGCCTCTCTTGTTGCGGGGCACAGGCTCCAGACGCGCAGGCTCAGTAGCTGTGGCTCACGGGCCTAGTTGCTCCGTGGCATGTGGGATCTTCCCAGACCAGGGCTCGAACCCGTGTCCCCTGCATTGGCAGGCAGACTCTCAACCACTGCGCCACCAGGGAAGCCCAACTAAATATATTTTTTAATCCTAAAATAGCTCCTGGTAATCATCGCAGGGCAAGAATAAATGATACGACCATTAGTTCTGACAGGAGAATATCTGACCCTTCCCAAGAAAAGTTATAATTAGAACTCCAGGGTTTGTCTTTTGGTGAAAGAAGTTGACCTCAATCACCATTAGTGGATTTGTCCATTACAGAAGCTACAGTTGGGGCAGACATCAGGTCTTGATGGCAGATTCCATCCAGTGATTTTATACAGATGCTTCCTTAATCCATCCTGAGGTTTCATAATAGGCTCTATTGTAACCACGTGGCTCCATTTTCATTCCCTGCATTTACATGTGTCCCATAAATAATTTACCAAAATTATCTAAGTAACACCAATGTGCCCAAACAGAGTCACTCCAAAAAATCACTACTTCCTTCAATAAGCTTAGAACTACAAACACAGTCTGTTGTCCTTACTAGTATATTCAAATTTAACCATGGTGCAAAATTTGGTCTCTTGTGTTTTCTTCAGGTTATTTATGTAGCCATGCCACGTTGCAGGGTGCCAGCAAAATAATCGCACTGCTTGTCTAGCATTAAGTTTGCCTAAGCCAGCCAACGGGCAAGATCACATCAAACCTCTTTTGGATATACACACACGTCTTCAGTTTTCCACACAAATCAGCAAAAGAGGTGTTTGTAAAACTGCAATTAAAAAAAAAAACAAAATTATATTGTATATTCCCCTTTCCATTTCTCTGTCCTTTCTAGGAAGATGCAAACAAAATATAAGTGCAGTAATATCTAATTTAGATTCTGCTCACTTTTAACTTTTGGAATTCCATAAAGAGCCATAAAGTCTGAAATATTTCTCTTTAGAGTGTTTAAATATAAAAGAAGGAAACGTTTTCAACTAACGTCTAGCATTTTATACAACCTTTTATATACACATATACTTCACTTATTAAGGATAAGTTTATATTTATACCTTAAAATGAACCTGAGGGCCTTAACTGGCTTCAGCTTCGATTAGTTCTAATTACTGGCAGTACTGGAACTTATTTAAATGCCACTTTAAAGAGGTCCTCTATGATCTCAACTTTTCAGTAACTGCGGATGGCTTTCAGGTTAGTCTGAATAAGGAAGACTGAATTATTCTTAATTTTCTTTGGAGGCTCTTGTGGGTGATCCAAACACAAAGTCTGGAGCCAGGGTGCCTGGGAGTAAACCCTGGTTTGGCACCTATAGGTTCAGTTACCTCTTAGGCAAGTGACTTAACACATCTGTGCTTCCACTTTCTCATCTGTGAAAACTGGAATAATAATCATAGTACCTACTTTATAGAATTGCCACTATTAAAGGAGTTGATATTTTAAAGTGCCTGACACATAGTAATCATTATATACGTTTTTTTCAAATTAACAGCTAAAATTCACTTACTGAGTTTGCTTTAATTTCTCTTAGACTTGCATGAAATTACGGCAACAGAGCTTACCTGTACCCACCGCTTAGGTTTTTGAAGTAGTCCCTAAAATATGGCAATGGTGATGGATTTAGGGAGGACCTAGTCCATTGCTATGTGTTAATTTATGTGTTAAATTTCACGTGTTATTAGGAAAAATAATTAACACACGAAAGAAGCACATTAGCACATTAAAAAGGGGTTGGGGCAGGTGAAGCCAGCTTGTGTTCTGAGGAAGATCATCCGGAGGCACCACCCTCAACGGGAAGCCCAGGAATGTGGGCAATCTCAGATCTCCAGGTCTCCTGAAGAGAACGGCCTCCTGAAACACGCAGCCAGGAGAACCCTACTGTCACTATGCTACATTCAGGAGGCTGACGCAGCTTTTGAGCACCGTGGTCTCCTAAGGCCATGGTCACGTGGATGCAGCCATCAAGTGGCAGGCCCAGACAGTTATGTGGCAGGCCCAGACCTACTGGCCATGTCAGCACCATGAGCCCTTAAACCCTGAGCTCGTGTAGTCTCTCTGGACCTATTGCCACTATGATCATGTGGTAGATCCAGCTTTTCAAGTTGCTAGAGCATGGCAGACTCCTAAACCCTGACCATCATGTGGATTCATCCTGTCATGTGACCCTCACTAGCTAGTGGCATCTGGAAGCCTCAGCCCTCCAAGTCACAAAGGTGACCTGCTTCTTAGAGTCATATGGATGCTACGGTCGGTCACATATCCCTCTTGGTCACACATCAGGCTCAACCATCTGTAACTCGTGAAGATTGCTGGCTACCAGAATCTTCAGATCCCTGAGTCAACAGGGATGTGGCCGCTACCATCACGTGGCAGGCAAAGCACCTGCCGTCATGTGAACACCGCACCTATGCTTCGGGTGTTGGTCGTGTATATTCTACGGTCATGGGACATGCTGTGGTCTCCTGAGGATCAGTTCTCTCGGTCACACTTCACGATGGAGGGCTCCTGAATCCTGAGGTCACATCCATCCTTCTACTCTGTGACCTCCGCCAGCCAAGCCCCTGGAAGCCAGGTAGGGCCCCACAGCGGCGCGTTACATTACGTAGCTCCTGCAGTCACGTGACGCCGTAAGGTCGCGACCTAGGGAGGCGCCGTTTTAGCGTGTGGAGAGCCTGCCGAAAGGTGGGTAGCTCGGCTTAGCCTTCTGAGGAGTCAGACCGAGAGGTGAAGAAGACCTGTAGAATTAAGGTACTTGTCCTGGCTGAGCGGGAACTTTGATGAGGCTCTGGCTCCGATGCCAACGTTTCCACCGACATTCATATTCTGACACGGTAGGCGGTAGTCGGGTAGGACGGGCGCCTGCTAGTACTAGAGGTTCACTCAGAATCGGCGGGACAGCGGGCGGCAGGCGTTCATGGGCTGCTCTCAGCAGCTAGGCTCGGGAAACTGGGTGGACCCCTCCCTTCCCCCTTCCTTCCCAACCCCCACATTAAAGCCCTACTCTTGCTTATCTCTGTTTCGTATCCGTATTCACTACCTGCCATGTGATGGTGTCCTCTGCGCTCCTCTGACCACGTTTGTTATTAGGAACAGCAGAGAACTCCTAGATGCCAGTTCGTATCGATTATTTCAAATCTGATCTGAATTTCTGTCTCTTAATTTGTTCTGTGGAGGGAGCCAAGGAGAGAGACTTTTTTTAATTTGATATTTTTTCAGTAAAAGTGTGAAAGTAGCCAGCACGTTAAGGTCAGACTTTGTTTTCTGTATTTGCTTTGCCGATCAGGACTCTTCAAAGTGTGTGTGGGGTGGGATGACAAAATCTTTTTCTGCATGGACTCTCTAAACGGCTTAAATTAGTCTAGCCAGACACTATTGGCTTCTGATTTTCCTCCTGATTTTCTAATCATTCCTTGTTACATTCCTTGAAAGCTCTCCCCTTTCCTTCAGGTGGGAAAAAGCAGTGAATTTACTTAAGAAAACCATATTAAGTAAAATTATAGATGATACATTTCGTAAAAATCACGTAGATGGTACTTAATGAGTAAAATGCAGCAAGTAAAATAAGGTGTTCACATTTGTGAGGGATTTAAATGTTGTTTGAGAGACGGTTAAACGGGTGATATATTTTTTAAATTATATAATAGCCATTTCTTTCCTCTCATTTCAGCACTTTCCGGTTTGTTCTACAAGACACTATGAGAGACAGCAACAACAAAAATGTTTTTATCCATTGAAGAAATATGGGACATACAAGAATGAAGGTAAAAATTATTTCTATATTGTCATATTTTTTAGATAATATGCCACTTGAATCTCAAAGAGAAGGGTAGTGTCTTAGCTTGTTCAGGCTGCTGTAGTAGAACACCATGGTGGCTTATAAATTACAAAAATTTATTTTTCACGGTTCTGGAGTGTGAAGTCCAAAATCAAGGCACCAGCAGGTTCAGTGTCTGGTGAGATCCTGCTTCTTTGTTCGTAAAGGGCTGTCTTCACGCTGTGTCCTCACATGGCAAAAAGGGCAAGGGCGCTCTCTGGGTCCTCTTTTATAAAGGCACTAATCCCATTCATGACGGCACCTCCCTCATGACCTGTTCACATACCAAAGACTGTCTGCAAATACTGTCACCTTGGAGACTAGGTTGGTACATAAATATTCAGTCTTTAGCAGGTAGTTTCCTCAATCTATATGGGAATGGAACATTTTCCCACATACCAGTGGAAGTACTAGTGTTCCTCAGAAAACATTTTGGGAAAGCCTGTTCAAACTAAATCTCTTCTGCCACATTAATTCCTTGTACCTTTGTTTACTAAGTAGAATGTATGCTTACTAATAATTATAATCTGTTCTTCTCATTGAGAAACTACTTATTGCTAACTCATTTTATCTTATGTCATTAGTCATTCTCTCTTTTGCTTAATCTTTCCACTTTTTCATTCTTTACATATAACCTCAATTTATGTTTCTGATATCATGATGGCAAGAAATAAGTGCATAAGTGCTAGTCATTAGGAAGTCTTAAAAATCAAATAAAATGCCCCACTCTTGAAAAGATGATACAACTTACCCGTAAGGATGAGTGGATGAAATAGCTCTCCTTTTATACCAATTTTCCACACTTTTTCAAAACTAGTTTGTTATTATTATTTAATCATTATAGCTGCCATTTTTTGAGTTCCTGTTATATGTCAAGCACTGTGGCAACCTTGTCATACCAGTTTTCTCATTTAATCCTCAGAAAAATCCTGAGATGATGTTATTTTAACTTACAGATAAGATACAAGAATCAAGATAGGCTAGATTATGCTGTGGTAATAGACAGTCCCCGTATCTCAGGGGCTTATTCCTCACTTCGACTACATGTCCATGGCAGGTGCATGTCCCTCACAGGATGGTGGACTTTGGGGGTCTGAGCCTTTCTTACTGGAATGACTTGGAGACCCAAAGTGACAGAGCAGCCATCATCTAGAAAGTTGTCAGTCCCTGTGCCTGAGGAGAAGAGGACCCTGCAAGGTCTCAATCCAACAACCATATGTTCTGGCCCAGAAATAGCACATGTCACTCACAACCCATTAGCCAGAACCAGCCATGTACACAGCCCTGCCCAAACCAAGGAGGTCAAGAAGTACAGATCTTCCAGTTCGCCGGAACAGGGACAAATGGAAACACATGGCAAACAGCATTACCGCATGCTGGAACTGAGGCTCAGAGAGGTAAAATACTCGCCTAAAATCATATACGCAGTAAGGGACATAGCACATTCTGGATATAAGATTTCAAAGTCCGTCCTCTTTCTGTTCCTACTCCTTTCTATATTGTATGCTGTCCTCTTCAATGACGTTCATATGTAGTTATCATAGAAGTTTCTTTGCTTCAATGCTGCAGTTCCATCTCCCTTAATCATCTAATATTCCAACAATGGATTTAGTTAAACCCCCCTCATCGGTAAGCCACAGGTATTTTCCAAGTAATTGAATGTGCTGGATATTTGGATATCCATGCTATTCGAGGATAGCAATTATAAAAGAAAACGTGATGGTAGATGAAAAGACTGGATTTGTCACATACTTGATAAAAATCATCTCATACATTTCCATATTGGCAAGAAAAAAATAATAAAAATAAGAGCAAAAGTTAATGAAATTGATAACAGATATGGAAGAGTTGAATAAAAATGCTAGATGTTAGTGCTTTCAAAATATAAAAAATAAGGAAACCTTTGGCAATATGGGTCAAGAAATTTAGAAGACACAGATAAGGCACTTTTGAAGAAGGTGTCTCGCTTGTACGTACAGTAAAGATTTAAAAGATAATATTATGAAAAAGATATGCTGATAATTTGAAAATTAATACTAAATGGGTAAATTCTAGAAAAAAGAACATTATATTGGGGAAACAGAAAACATTAAGCTTATTCTTGACAAAGCGTGCATGAGAAGGCAAAATACTGGTCAATCTTAATTAGTTATAAAAATGCAAAAAATAGAAATAAGATAATGGCAAACTTAATCCAGCAATGGCTAAAACAGATAATACAGCAGGGCAAAGTTGTGTTTATACCAAACTTGCAATGTTGGTTTAACATTAGGAGATTCATAATGTAGTTCAACACATTCATAGGATAAAGGAGCAAGAAAAGGATGATTATCACAAAGATTCCAGAAAAAAAATGCATGCAATAAAATTCAACAACCAATCAAGATTAAACAACAACAAAAATAACTCTTAGCTAACTGGGAATAGAAAGATATTTATTTAAACTGATAATGTTTACTTTAAAGAATCTACAACAAACACCATACGTAATAGTGGGACATTAAAAGCATTCCATTCTGGGCTTCCCTGGTGGTGCAGTGGTTGAGAGTCCGCCTGCTGATGCAGGGGTAACGGGTTCGTGCCCCGGTCAAGGAAGATCCCACATGCCACGGAGCAGCTAGGCCCGTGAGCCATGGCCGCTGAGTCTGCGTGTCCGGAGCCTGTGCTCCGCAACGGGAGAGGCCACAACAGTGAGAGGCCCGCATACTGCAAAAAGCAAAGAAAGCATTCCATTCTAAATCAGAGGAGGCAAAGATGATTCATATAATCAGTTCTGTTCAACATCTTACTGAGTCTCCTAGGCATTGCAGTAAGCCAAAATACATACATACATTAATTAATACATGTGTAAAAGTGAAAAGCAACAAAACTGTGAGTATAATTGTCTTCGTATAAAACTCAAGAGGATCTATGGAAAATTATAATAATAGTGATTAACCAGTTTATTGGATGTAAGACTAATATACACAAAATAATTGCACAAAATAGAAAATAATATTTTCATTGTTAATATACCATTTACGATAGCAAAAAAATTGGTCCTGTGGAATATACCTCAAGGTGGCTCAGCTGGCAAGTATTCCAACGCTCATAAACACTCTTACATGTTTTCTTGTACTGTAGAGAACTGGAAAGCTAAAAACAAGAATGGAGACCTACGTTAGTGTGTGTGTGTGTGTTTGTGTGTGTGTGTGTGTATGTTTTCTAGAACCCCTTTTGTCTAGGGTCCCAAAGAAGACCTCTGGGTATCAAGCCTATGCACCATAGTGAAACTTGGAGGTAGAACTGAGTAATGTGGGAGCCACAAGCAGGATCACCTACGTATGATGGGAGAGGTCTCTGGTTTTTATGGGCGGCCACAGCAGAGTGCCTGGAATTCAGTCTCTGTCATACATGTTGCTGAGCTCATAGGCAGCAGGGGTGTTTCAGCTATACCAGTCCCACGGTGTGAGGGGGCTTCCCCTGGGTGTGCAGCATCCAAGTCCACTTTTCTGCCCCTCACAGAATTTTTGTAAGCTGTGTGATATGTTTTATTAAAGATGTCTTATTTTTATAAAATAGCTAGAATGAATATCTGGCATAAGGAAGTGGGGACTTTGATTAATAGAGTACTTGACACCAAAATTCGTTGCAAGCAAAGGGCCCTGAAGGCAGTGGGGATCGGGGATAGGTTATCCGGTCTAGGTGGATCTGAAGATAGTAAGGACCCAGTTGGTAATAGAGGATGAATCATAGTGTTCCATGGCACACAATGGTGAAAGAGTTGCAGTTGCGAGACTGGACAGAAGTTGGGTCCACTCGCCTGCTGCACAGCAAAGCCAATCTACTGACGCTGGGTTGTCGGTGAAGGAAAGTACAGTGTTTGTTTTCTGGGTGCCAAGCAAGGAGAACTGGCTGCTTGTGTTCAGAAGACTCCATCTCCCTGCTGACTTTCAGGGAAGTGCATGACTTTCCTCTGATTGTTTGTTGGTGAGGAAACAGGGTGCTGTTTCAGGGATCTTAATCATCAGCATTCTGGTTCTAACCAGTCTGGGGTCTGTGTGCTTGTGGTCAGCATGGAGTCACCATCCTCCACCTGGGCAGGGGATCTTAGTTTCTGCGTAACAGCTCAAAGATATGTATGAAGTTGTTATCCCTTGCAGAGAAACTAGGACTCTGCTTTATCACTGCACTATTGTTTCTTGACTGCTTTTCTTTCTTTTTTTAAAATATCATTATTGGAGTATAATTGCTTTACAATGGTCTGTTAGTTTCTAACAAAGTGAATCAGTTATACATATACATATGTCCCCATATCTCTTCCCTCTTGCATCTTACTCCCTCCCACCCTCCCTATCCCAACCCTCTAGGTGGTCACAGAGCATCAAGCTGATCTCCCTCTGCTATGTGGCTGCTTCCCACTAGCTATCTATTTTATATTTGGTAGTATACATTTATACATGCCACTCTCTCACTTCGTCCCAGCCTACCATTCCCCCTCCCCGTGTCCTCATCTCCACTCTCTACATCGGCGTCTTTATTCCTGTCCTGCCCCTAGGATCTTCAGAACTTTTTTTTCCTCCTAGATTCCATATATATGTGCTAGCATACAGTAATTGTTTTTCTCTTTCTGACTTACTTCACTCTGTATGACAGACTCTAGGTCCATCCACCTCACTACAAGTAACTCAATTTCGTTCCTTTTTATTGCTGAGTAATATTCCATTGTATATATGTGCCACATCTTCTTTATCCATTCATCTGTCGATGGACACTTAGGTTGCTTCCATGTCCTGGCTATTGTAAATAGTGCTGCAATGAACATTGTGGTACATGACTCTTTTGAATTATGGTTTTGTCAGGGTACATGCCCAGTAGTGGGATTGCTGTGTTGTATGGTAGTTCTATTTGTAGTTTTTTAAGGAACCTCTATACTGTTCTCCATAGTGGCTGTATCAATTTACATTCCCACCAACAGTGCAAGAGGGTTCCCTTTTCTCCACATCCTCTCCAGAATTTATTGTTTGTAGATTTTTTGATGATGGCCATTCTGACCGGTGTGAGATGATATGTCATTGTACTTTTGATTTCCATTTCTCTAATGATTACTGATGTTGAGCATCCTTTCAAGTGTTTGTTGACAATCTTATATCTGCTTTGTAGAAATGTCTATTTAGATCCTCTACCCATTTTTGGATTGGGTTGTTTGTTTTTTTGAAATTGAGCTGCAAGAGCTGCTTGTATATTTGGGAGATTAATCCTTTGTCAGTTGCTTCATTTGCAAATAGTTTCTCCCATTCTGAGGGTTGTCTTTTCATCTTCTTTATGGTTTCCTTCGCTGTGCAAAAGCTTTTAAGTTTCATTAGCTCCCATTTTTTTATTTTTGCTTTTATTTCCATTTCTGTAGGAGGTGTGTCCAAAAGGATCTTGCTGTGATTTATGTCATAGAATGTCCTGCCTAAGTTTTCCTCTAAGAGTTTTATAGTGACTGGCAAAACATTAAGGTCTCTAATCCATTTTGTGTTTATTTTTGTGTATGGTGTTAGGGAGTGCTCTAAATTCATTCTTTTACATGTAGCTGTCCAATTTTCCCAGCACCACTTATTGAAGAGGCTGTCTTTACTCCAATGTATATTATTGCCTCCTTTATCAAAAATAAGGTGACCATATGTGCGTGGGTTTATCTCTGGGCTTTCTATCATGTTCCATTGATCTATCTTTCTGTTTTTGTGCCAGTACCGTACTGTCTTGATTGCTGTAGCTTTGCAGTATAGTCTGAAGTCCAGGAGCCTCATTCCTCCAGCTCAGTCTTTCCTTCACAAGATTGCTTTGGCTATTCTGGGTCTTTTGTGTTTCCTTACAAATTGTGAAATTTTTTGTTCTAGTTCTGTGAAAAATGCCAGTGGTAAATTGATAGGGATTGCATTGAATATGTACATTGCTTTGGGTAATAGAGTCATTCTCACAATGTTGATTCTTCCAATCCAAGAACTTGGTATATCTCTCCATCTGTTTGTATCACCTTTAATTTCTTTCATCAGTTTCTTACGGCTTTCTGCATACAGGTATTTTGTCTTCCTAGGTAGGTTTATTCCTAGGTATTTTATTAATTTTGTTTCAATGGTAAATGGGAGTGTTTCGTTAATTTCTCTTTCAGAGTTTTCATCATTAGTGTATAGGAATGCAAGAGATGTCTGCACATTAATTTTGTATCCTGTTACTTTACCAAATTCATTTATTAGCTCTAGTAGTTTTCTGTTAGCATCTTTAGGATTCTCTATGTATAGTATTATGTTATCTTCAAACAGTGACAGCTTTACTTCTTCTTTTCCGATTTGGATTCCTTTTATTTCTTTTTCTTCTCTGATTGCTGTGGCTAAAACTTCCAAAACTATGTTGAATAATAGTGGTGAGAGTGGGCACCCTTGTCTTGTTCCTGATCTTAAAGGAAATGGTTTCACTTTCTCACCACTGAGAATAATGTTGGCTGTGGGTTTGTCATATATGGCCTTTATTATGTTGAGGTGAGTTCCCTCTATGCCTACTACCTGGTGGGTTTTTATCATAAATGGGTGTTGAATTTTGTGGAAAGCTTTTTCTGCATCTATTGAGATGATCATATGGTTTTTCTCCTTCAATTTGTTAATATGGTGTATCACATTGATTGATTTGCATATATTGAAGAATCCTTGCATTCCTGGGATAAACCCTAATTGATCATGGTGTATGATCCTTTTAATGTGCTGCTGGATTCTGTTTACTAGTATTTTCTTCAGGATATTTGCATCTATGTTCATCAGTGATATTGTCCTGTAGTTTTCTTTCTTTGTGACATCTTTGTCTGGTTTTGGTATCAGGGTGATGGTGGCCTTGTGGAACGAGTTTGGGTGTGTTGCTCCTTCTGCTATATTTTGGAAGAGTTGGAGAAGCATAGGTGTTATCTCTTCTCTAAATGTTTGATAGAATTCGCCTGTGAAGCCATCTGGTCCTGGGCTTTTGTTTGTTGGAAGATTTTTATTGACAGTCTCAATTTCAGTGCTTGTGTTTGATCTGTTTATAGTTTCTATTTCTTCCTGGTTCAGTCTCGGAAGGTTGCTTTTCTAAGAATTTGTCCATTTCTTCCGGGTTGTCCATTTTATTGGCGTATAATTGCTTGTAGTAATGTCTAATGATCCTTTGTATTTCTGCAGTGTCAGTTATTACTTCTCCTTTTTCATTTCTAATACTATTGATTTGAGTCTTCTCCCTCTTTTTCTTGATGAGTCTGGCTAATGGTTTATCAATTTTGCTTTTCTTCTCAAAGAACAAACTTTTAGTTTTATTCATCTTTGCTCTTGTTTCCTTCATTTCTTTTTCCTTTATTTCTAATCTGATCTTTATGATTTCTTTCCTTCTGCTAACTTTGGGGTTTTCCTGTTCTTCTTTCTCTACTTGCTTTAGATGTAAGGTTAGGTTGTTTATTGGAGATGTTTCTTGTTTCTTGAGGTAGGTTTGTATTGCTATAAACTTCCCACTTAGGACTGCTTTTGCTGCATCCCATAGGTTTGGGTCGTCGTGTTTTCATTGTCATTTGTTTCTAGGTATTTTTTGATTTCCTCTTTGATTTCTTCAGTGATCTCTTGGTTATTTAGTAGTGTATTGTTTAGCCTCCATGTATTTGTATTTTTTTTACAGATTCTTCCCTGTAATTGATATTTAGTCTTATAGTGTTGTAGTCGGAAAAGATAGTTGATAGGATTTCAATTTTCTTAAATTTACCAAGGCTTGCTTTGTGACTCAAGGTATGATCTATCCTGGAGAATGTTCCATGAGCACTTTAGGAAAATGTGTATTCTGTTGTTTTTGGATGGAATGTCCTATAAATATTAATTCAGTCCACCTTGTTCAATGTATCATTTAAAGCTCGTGTTTCCTTATTAATTTTCTCCTTGGATGATCTGTCCATTGGTGAAAGTGGGGTGTTAAAGTTCCCTACTATGATTGTGTTAATGTTGATTTCCCCTTTGATGGCTGTTAGCACTTGCCTTATGTACTGATGTGCCTCTATGTTGGGTGCATAAATATTTACAATTGTTATATCTTCTTCTTGGATTGATCCCATGATCATTATGTAGTGTCCTTCTTTGTCTCTTATAATAGTCTTTATTTTAAAGTCTATTTTGTCTGATATGAGAATTGCTACTCCAGCTTTCTTTTGATTTCCATTTGCATGGAATATCTTTTTCCAGCCCCTCACTTTGAGTCTGTATTTGTCCCTAGGTCTGACGTGGGTGTCTTGTAGACAGCGTATATATGGGTCTTGTTTTTTAATCCATTCAGCCAGTCTATGTCTTTTGGTTGGAGCCTTTAATCCATTTACGTTTAAGGTAGTTATCGATATGTATGTCCCTATTACCATTTTCTTAATTGTTTTGGACATGTTATTGTAGGTCTTTTCCTTTTCTTGTGTTTCCTGCTTAGAGAAGTTCCTTTAGCATTTGTTGTAAATCTGGTTTGGTGGTGCTGAATTCTCTTAGCTTTTGTTGTCTGTAAAGGTTTTAATTTCTCCTTCAAATCTGAATGAGATCCTTGCTGGGTAGAGTAATCTTCGTTGTAGGTTCTTCCATTTCATCACTTTAAATGTGTCCTGCCACTCCCTTCTGGCTTGCAGAGTTTCTGCTGAAAGATTAGCTGTTAACCTTATGGGGATTCCCTTGTATGTTATTTGTTGTTTTTCCCTTACTACTTTTAATATTTTTTCTTTTTATTTAATTTTTGATGGTTTGCTTACTATGTGTCTTGGCATGTTTCCACTTACATTTATCCTGTATGGGACTCTCTGTGCTTCATGGACTTGGTTGACTCTTTCCTTTCCCATATTAGGAAAGTTTTCAACTATAATCTCTTCAAATATTTTCTCAGTCCCTTTCTTTTTCTCTTGTTCTTCTGGGAACCCTATATTTCGCATGTTCGTGTGTTTAATGTTGTCCCAGAGGTCTCTGAGACTGTCTTCAATTCTTTTCATTCGTTTTTCTTTATTCTTCTCTGTGGTGGTTATTTTCACTATGTTATTTTCTATGTCACTTATCTGTTCTTCTGCCTCAGTTATTCTGCTATTGATTCCTTCTAGAGAATTTTTAATTTCATTTATTGTGTTGTTCATCACTGTTTGTTTGCTCTTTAGTTCTTCTGTGTCCTTGTTAAACGTGTCTTGTGTTTTCTCCATCTATTTCCAAGATTTTGGATCATCTGTACTGTCATTACTCTGAATTATTTTTCCAGTAGACTACCTATTTCCTCTTCGTTTGGTGTGGTGGGTTTTTACCTTGCTCCTTCATCTGCTGTGTGTTTCTCTGCCTTCTCATTTTGCTTAACTTACTATGTTTGGGGGTTTCCTTTTTGCAGGCTGCATATTCATAGTTCCCATTGTTTTTGGTGTCTGCCCCCGGTGGGTACAGTTGATTCAGTGGGTTGTGAATGCTTCCTGGTGGAGTGGACTGGTGCTTGTGTTCTGGTGCATGAGGCTGTATCTTGTCTTTCTGGTGACAGGACTCTATCTGGTGTTGTGTTTTGGGCTGTCTGTCACCTTATTATGATTTTAGGCAGCCTTCTGCTAATGGGTGGGGTTGTGGTTGTGTCTCACTAGTTGTTTGGCATCGCGTGTGCAGCACTGTAGCTTGCTGGTCGTTGAGTGGAGTTGGGTCTTAGTGCTGAGATGGAGATCTCTGAGAGAGCTTTCACTGTTTGATATTATGTGGCGCTGGTAGGTCTCTGGTGGACCAATGTCCTGAACTCGGCTCCCCCACCTCAGAAGCACAGGCCTGACACCCAGCTGGAGCACAAAGACCCTGTCAGCCACACTGCTAAGAAGAAAAGGGTGGGGAAAAAAGAACAAAATAAAATAAAATAAATGTATTAAAATAAAAATTGAAAAATTATTAAAAATAAAATTTAAAAGTAATAAAAAGAAAGAAAGAAAGAAGATACACCAACCAAAAAACAAATCCACCAATGGTAACAAGCACTATTAAGTATATTAAAAAAAAAAAAGGGGGACAGACAGAACCCTAGGACAAATGGTAAAAGCAAAGCTATACAGACAAAATCACACAAAGAAGCATACACATAACACTCACAGAAAGAGAAAAAGGAAAAATATATATATATATATATTAAAATAAAAGGAAAAGAGCAACCAATTATTCAATGAACAAATCTACTGATGATAATAAACTCTAAATACTAAACTAAGAAAAACATAAGACCAGAAACAAATTAGATGCAGAAAGCAAACCCCAAGTCTACAGTTGTTCCCATAGTCCATCACCTCAATTTTGGGATGATTCGTTGTCTATTCAGGTATTCCATAGACACAGGGTACATCAGGTTGATTGTGGAGATTTAATCCGCTGCGCCTGAGGCTGCTGGGAGATATTTCCCTTTCTCTTCTTTATTCGTACAGCTCCTGGGCTTCAGCTTTGGATTTGGCCCCACCTCTGCGTGTAGGTCGCCTGAGGGCGTCTGTTCTTCTCTCAGACAGAACGAGGTTAAAGTAGCAGCTGATTAGGGTCTCTGGCTCACTCAGGCCAGAGGGAGGGAGGGATGTGGAACGTGGGGCCAGCCTGCGATGGCAGAGACCGGTGTGATGTTGCAACAGCCTGAGGTGCTTCGTGTGTTCTCCCTGGGAAGTTGTCCCTGGATCACGGGACCCTAGCAGTGGTGGGCTGCACAGGGTCCCGGGAGGGGAGGTGTGGATAGTGACCTGTGCTTGCACACCGGCTTCTTGGTGGCTGCAGTAGCAGCCTTAGCGTTTCATGCCCATCTCTGGTGTCCACGCTGATAGCTGCAGCTTGCACCCATCTCTGGAGCTCGTTTAGGCAGTGCTCTGTATCCCCTCTCTTTGCGCACCCTGAAACAATAGTCTCTTGCCTCTTCGGCAGCTCCATACCTTTTCCCAGACTCCCTCCCGGCTAGCTGAGGTGCACTAGCCCGCTTCAGGCTGTGTTCACATGGCCCACCCCAGTCCTCTCCCTGGGCTCTGACCTCTGAAGCCCTAGCCTCAGCTCCCAGCCCCCGCCTGCCCAGGTGGATGAGCAGACAAGCTTCTCAGGCTGGTGAGCCCTGGTCGGCACCGATCCTCTGTGTGGGAATCTCTCTGCTTTGCCCTTTTCACCCTGTTGCTGTGCTCTCCTCTGTGGCTTCGAAGCTTCCCCCACGCCACCCCCGTCTCTGCCAGTGAAGGGGCTTCCTAGTGTGTGGAAACCTTACCCCTTCACAGCTGCCTCCCACTGGTGCAGGTCCCTTCCCTATCCTTTTGTCTCTGTTTATTCTTTTTTCTTTTGCCCTACCCAGGTTCGTGGGGAGTTTCTTGCCTTTTGGGAAGTCTGAGGTCTTCTGCCAGCGTCCAGTAAGTGTTCTGTAGGAGTTTTTCCACATGTAGATGTATTTTTGATGTATTTGTGGGGAGGAAGGTGATCTCCACGTCTTACTCCTCCGCCATCTTGAAGGTCTCTAAAGGCTTATTTTTAAAGTAATAAAAGTTATTTTTCTGCATAATTTCAGCCTTGGGTTATATGTTGAGAAATGTCTTTAGCATGCTTAAGTTAAATAATCATCTATTTTCTACCAGTTCTGTTATTATTATATTCAATTTGGCAATCCATTTAAGTAACAACTTTGTTTCAAATAATACTTAAGGATAGTGGAAAAGGATTATCTTAAAATGTTAAGTGAAAGAGGAGCATACAAAACAGTGTATACAGTATTATTCAATTTTTATAAAACTTGATTTCATTTGTGAATATTTTGTGTAGAAAAAAGACTAAAAGAAAAGAAACTGAAATATTTAACAAAGTTTAGCAGGATTAAGGTGATTTTAAAAAATTTCTTCTTTATGCTCCTTTGTGTTTTCCGAAATGAATCTGTATCATTTGCTATCAGAAATTTAAAAAATAAGATTATTTTTTAATTAAAAAATGTGTTGTATCTTAAAAATGATTTGGAATGGTGTGTTTCAATATAAAGATAATGTGAGCCACGTATCTAATTTTAAATTTTCTAGTAATCTCACTTTTTAAAAGAAAAAATAACTGGTGAAATTAATTTTAAAATATATTTTATTTAACACTGTATATCCAAAATGCTATCATTTTATCATATAATCCATATAAAACTTATTGATAAGATATTTTACATACTTTTTTTATACTATGTGTTTGAAATCCTGTGTGTGCTTTACACTTTTACCTGTCTCGAATTACATTAATCACATTTCAAGTTCTCAATAGCCACATGTGGCTCATGGTTATCATATTGGACACTGCAGACTTGGAACATAAAAATGTCTTGAATCCCAAATTAGGCTAAATCCTACTCATCTGCTGAACCACTGCTTCACATTACTTTTGAAATGCAGTTGATATGGATTAGGGGCTACAAACTGAAGTGCCTCTAAGGGCCAGAGAGGAACTATATAATTTGAATAAGAAAATCTGGGTACAAAAAGTTAAATTGAAGCACGTGTCTTTCTAAAGAATTGAAGCCACCACTAGCTCCTTCTAGTCAATTGGTGCAACATGGGAATGCAGGCTCAGGGTTGACAGATTTACTGAGTTTTCATGGAAACTTAAACTCTGGATTTTCTTGTGCAATTTCTCAATTATTAATTATCAATAATGATTCAAAAATTGAACAGCACCTTGTGCGACAAATTGTTTTTACCAAATGTAATCCTTTGTATGCCAACTTTTGACTACTGGGATCAATACATACTTTCAAAAATCCACTAATTTTATTAACTTTGAAACATTAGGCTACTCATCTTTGGTGACCTAAACCTTTTTTTTTTCATTTTACATGTGTTATAACATTAACAACTAACATTTACTGGGAGCTTAGTATATGACAGGCATCTTGCTAAACACTTTCCACATTTTACCAATGAGAGAAATGAAATTAAGGGAGGTTGACCAACTTTGTTTAAGGTCACAAAACTTATAAGTGATGTTGCCAATATTTGAACAAAAGTCTGCCTGACTCCAGTCTGTGCTTTTACAAACACTCCTTTAAATCGCCTAGGAGTATCCATGTCTAGGTAATCTACCAATCTCCCTCCCTCTATCTCTCTCTCTACACACACACACACACACACACACACACACACACACACACTCCTCTAGTCCTTTTTCTCTTATCCTCTGTTTCTTTTTTTTTTTCTTTTTTGTTTTTTAGATGTTGGGGGTAGGAATTTATTAATATATATTATTTATTTATTTTTGCTGTGTTGGGTCTTCATTTCTGTGCGAGGGCTTTCTCTAGTTGTGGCAAGTGGGGGCCACTCTTCATCGCAGTGTGTGGGCCTCTCACTATCGCAGCCTCTCTTGTTGCAGAGCACAGGCTCCAGACGTGCAGGCTCAGTAGTTGTGGCTCACAGGCCTAGTTGCTCCGTGGCATGTGGGATCCTCCCAGACCAGGGCTCCAACCTGTGTCCCCTGATTCTCAACCACTCTGCCACCAGGGAAGCCCGTTTCTTTTTCTTTTATCTTTCTCTCCTTTATGCTCATCTTACATCTCCTTTCCAAAACACATTTCCTTTTCCCATTCTTATCTTTCATTTTCATTGCATGGTATTGTCTCTGTTTTATCCACCTTGATAAGGGAAGCTCTCAGCCAGTGGTGTGCTAAAGCCAGCTCTTACTGGCTCAGGACAGTTAATTATACATATCTCTTCTGAACTTTGCATTAAGTGACATCATGTTAGTAGCTGAAAATCAGCTGTAGTAGGAGTATTTACACAATGGAGATAAGCTAACACTACACATAGTTTACTGGAAACCCAGTTGTTTAACATTTAGTTTATCAGCACACCACTGGCTTTAGCACTGGTTACACATATGATTTTTTCTGTCTGGGGGTCACTGTAGGTGTCAGGTAGCTTATCTGCCCATCTACTTTTTCCTTTGGTTTTGTAAATTCTGTTATTTTCTGGAACCCAAACTTTTACATTAACTCCCTAGCTTATTATATTGATTCATAATGTGTATGGTGAATTTTAGTTCTTTGACATTCAGAAGACAACTTTATTTTCCAGTTATGCATGAAATGAAATTCTCTTTAAAAAGAGATCTATTTTTAGTACCTTGACTATGCATTAATTGATATCTTTTCTGAATATATTTCGTCACTGGGACAGCTGGATATTATGGTCAGAACCCCCTTCAGCTCATTTT
The DNA here is from genome assembly GCF_949752795.1 of Hyperoodon ampullatus. NCBI lineage: Eukaryota > Metazoa > Chordata > Mammalia > Artiodactyla > Ziphiidae > Hyperoodon > Hyperoodon ampullatus. The sequence goes on along the minus strand of NW_027640598.1, from coordinate 229,507 downwards.
GCTTTACTTTTTGTCCTGTTTTTGCATGTTTCCTTCTCTTATGGCACATTTATGCCATCTATTTCATAGTTTTTTCCCTTAAAATCTTCTAAAATGTTCCTTGGACTTCTACCTCTTTTAACCTCAAGTCTCTTAAAGGATTTCCAAGACCTTGATTCTTATGGGCATATTATTATTATTTTCCTTCCCGGAGCATTTCCATGTTCCTGCTTTCATTGGATAATTCCCAAATGATGCTGGTTGGACTACTAGGTCTTCGCAACCTTTTTAGTATCACATTCACAGATAATTTCTTGTGTTATTCACAGAGATGGAAAGCCATGTTCATTATCTATCAGATTTATCCATTTAGAACTCTCAGAGGGCATCCTCATTTTCAAGATTTGAGGTCCTGGACACCCACAAATTATATCCTCCATGTTCTTATCTTTTTTCTTTTTTGGATGCACCATGCAGCTTGTGGGATCTTAGTTCCCTGACCAGGGATTGAACCCGGCCCCAGTAGTGAAAGTGCCAAGGCCTGACCACTGGACCACAAGGGAATTCCTATCCTCCATGTGCTTACATTAGTCCTCTGAATTTTGTGTTTCTTGGAAAAAAAAAGACTTCTTAAAAACATACTCCATGCCTTATTCAATCAAACTAGATGATAAAATGGTTTCATATACCTGCTTGTTCATCCTGTTATCTCAGTCCTATGTTTCCTCTAACCATAAGAGCACTTTTCTTGTAGGTATTTACTCAACCACAGGAATGATTAGTAATATGATGATTTATACCTGCATCTTTCCAACATTGCCAGCCTGACAGCCACTTTTTCTATCCAATGCTTTTCTTTCTGGAGTTAAACAGATTATTTTGGCAAATTTGATTAAATATAACTGTTTTCCAATACTTCTGCAACATGCAGGTGTCAGAATCTCAAATGACTGTTTTGGGTTATGAAGTTGTCTGTGTAATGCCCCTTCCTGACCCTGACTCTACACTATATTTTCATTGCATAGAACAGACTAGTTTCTCTCTTAACATTTTCTAGATTTTCAGAATCTGTGGCTTCAGGTCTATGTTGGATATGAGACTCTTTTTCAAACACACACTCTTGTCAGATTCCCAGTAGAAAACTTTACATTAGGTTGTTCCTGTTATTTGCAACCTGACAAGGCCAAAAGTGTTGGGCCAATTTATTTTTTGTTAACATACAGTTTGTGGTTAAAATTTCATTGTTTGTTAGTTTATATAGTTTGGGGTTAAAAAATATGAGACCACCAGAAATTTGAACAATGACTGGATATTAAATAATTGTTTCCCATATTTGTTTGTGATTATGGTACTGTGATTATGTTTTAAAAGCATAATTATCCTTTAGAGATACATACTGTATCAGCTAACCATTCTTGTGTAACAAATTACCCCAAAATTTAGCAACTTAAAACCACACACATTTATTATCCTAGAGAGTCTGTGAATCAGAAGTCTGGGTGTGGCTAATCTGTGTCTTCTGCCTCGGGGTCTTTTACAAATCTGCAATCAGTTTGTTGGCCAGGGTCAGGGTCTTATCTGAAGGCTTGAGTTGGGAAGCATCTGCTTCCAAACTCACTTATGTTTTTTGGCAAGATTCACTCCCTCAAGAGCTATAGAACTGAGAGTCTTAGTTCCTCACTGCCTGTTGGCTGTAAGACTCTCAGGTTTTTGCCATATGGGCCTCTCCAACATGGCAGCCTGTTTCATCAAAGCCAGCAAGGGGGTAAGGGACAGGGAGAGAGCCTCCTAGCAAGAGAGAAGTCATAATCTTCTGTAAGGCAATCACAGAAGTGACAACACATCACTTTTGCTGTATTCTATTGATTATAAGTAAGGCAGTGATTTTGCCTACATTCAATAGGAGAGAAAATTAAACCGAGGCATGAACACCATATCCATAAGTAATTTGAAATCTACATATCTTCCTGTCAATGAGAATGTTTTAAGTGCCTCCATTGCATTTATAAGCTCACTGAAGAGTTCTTTGGATCTGGATCTATTATTGGCTTTTATTTCTTTTTTGCACAAGTAACCCACATTCCTTAAGAAAAATGTAGTTCAGTACAAAGAAAAAAAATCACCCAATATCCCTCAAGAGATAACCACTGTTAACTTTTTAGTGTATACACTTTAAATTTTTATGTAGTAAATCTAAAGGTCTTTAAATTTTTCTCATCTTTTGCATTTTAATGCTTCTCTCCATTGAATTCATATATTCATCTTTATGTTCTTCTAATTATTCTTGTTCCTATTGAAGAATTGAGATCATAGTAAGTATATACACACCAGTAGCCTTTTAAATGTTAATGTGCATCAGAATCACCAGGGAAGTTTGTTAAAAACAAAAGTTCTGGAGCTCCATTCAGTAGATTTGGAGTGGGACATTTTCAAGAAACTCCTCAGGTGATTCTCACACAGGTGGCTGATCAGCATACTTTTAGAAACACTAGGACATTATTAAATAAATTCAGTGTTCCGTTAGAAATTGCAGGTAATCTCCTCTAGAGAACTGAAGTTACATATCTAAAGTTATTTTATTCAGGGATGGAATGAGACAAGAACTCAGAGCTCCTGATTCAATCATTATTAATCGTAGTTTGTTAAGTTTTTGTCAGGCAGAAATCACACCTTGACTAGCAGAAATTGCAGCCCTGAAGGGGAAGAGGGATGCTGTATTGGGTAGATCTATCTTTGGGGACTCTGCTAAATATTTGAAGGGAAAACTTGAGGGGAGGGGGTTCTTGCCTCATATGTGGGGATGGGGGCAAAAATAGGGAAACACGGCTCACACACTCCTGACCTTGTTTCACAGTCATGTAAAGCAAATATAGTTCCTAATTTATAAAGAATTCCTGGGTTTATTCATCTGGCTAAAAGATCCAAATTTAGGGACCAAGTATTTATTGTGACCCTATGGCTCTCATAAAGTCATTAAAAATAGTTTGCATATCTTCTCAAACTAAATTATAAAAGAAAACACATCAAACCATCTCACAGAATCGAGTCCCTGTATTAATCTTTTGGTACATTTAATTTCAGCATTTTTTCTCCTCATGTATTAGGTAAATATGAGATTTGAAATTAAAAAGAATACATAGATTGCTTTTTAAAACTGCTTTATTAACTTCACAGTATATAATAAGCATCTTGCCATGCAATAAGTAAAATTCTTCTGCTAACAGAATCTTACAGACTGGGTCAAAAACACATTCAACTAGAAGCTGGTAATATGAGACCCACCAGAAATGAGTGGCATCAACAGGTTTACAACAAAGGTACATCATGAATATGTAAGTTTGGGAAGCAGGTGTGTCTCCCTATTAACTTCAGGGAGAACATCAGGATTTAAGGCATAAGGCAAAACTCATCATGATGGTCATGGTGAGGGGGGTCAGTGCTAACTGCCCGCAGACTATGACTCGACTGCTTTTCCCTCAGCTTTTCCATCAGCTGCCTCACCTCCTCCCCAATCCTTTCCATATTCTCCTCTCTCATCCTTGCCTGTGGCTCTTCAAGCCTCTGAGTCATGTTCCATCTATACTGCAGGATGGGCTGCCTAACATGGAACCACCTATGATTTCCTCCAGGTACACAATATTCACCGGATCCCGAAGGTAGGGCCAAGGGCTCTCCTTTATTAGCAACTTGCTCTTTTTCATCCTTTTTATCATTTTCCTCGTTGGCATTTTCCATGTTGATATTTTTCATCACTTGTTCCTCTTTGGACGCCATTGCTCCTAGGAGACAAAAGACAAGAAAAAGGTCTGCATTTTTCGTGGATAGATCAGCACCAAGGACAGAGGCCTGGATAGCATGGGTTATTATTATTTTTTAATTTCATTTTCCCACGTGAAAGGCTTCATGAGCCCTCTAGGGGGCCCCCAGTCCAAGCCCTCCCCCGCTCAGTTATTTCCCTCCCTCCTCCCAAACCCACCATTTTCCCTACAGATCCCTCCCCCAGGCCTCTTCAAACAACAAAGTGGAGGACGGGGCATGGGGAAGTGGGGGGGGGGGTATGACGGGGCTCTGCACCCACCCACACACACCGTCCCCCGCACCGACCTGGGCCTATCCTTGCTGTCTCCTCCTCCTCCCGATCTCGCTGCAAGTGCGTCGCCGCAACACTTGACACTTAGATCCGCAGACCTGCAGAAGGCAGGGATGGAGGGAGCGAGTACTGTCGCCAAGCTCTCGGCGCCGAACCACCGCCCCTCACCGCCCACGCCCCGCCGCCACCCCCGACCTGCGTCCACCGCCCCCTTCCCGGGTTCACCATTGCCCTGCAGGAACTCAGGGATGATTTCCCATTGCTCTTAAGTTGCTTTGCGGCCTGGAACCCTGCTGCCCCTGCAGCCCTCACCCCAAGGGGCCCCTATTTCTGTTCCCAAGAAAGCAAGGGTGTGGAGAGAGCTCACCGGGACCCGCCGCGGTGATCCCCTGCGCTGAACCCGTGCACCGGCCTCTGGGGTTGGCTGGCCGCTGCCGCCCAGGCGTCAGCGCGTGGGCCCCGGGGCCCTTACCTGCTCCACTTCCCCCGGGCCCGATGCCAGCCCGCCGTGCGCAGGGCAGCGGGGAGCTGGTACCCAGACACGAGTGACGACTGCACCGAAGGCTGCGTCGCTCTGCAGCTCGCGGTCACGTGTGGGCTTCGCGTCACCGCGGACCTCGCCCTCAGATCCTCCTCCCCACCCACCCGGGCCGACGCTGAGTTCAACAGGACCCTCCCCTCCACCTCCGCACGCAAGATCTCCCCCTACACGCAGCTGTGCGCTAGGTCCGGTTCCTCAGCTTGGTCCTTTCCGATCCGAGGGCCCACAGGTTGCCTCACTGCCCTTATGTTTGGGGTTTGACCTTCTCTGGTTACCAGGGAGAGTCTGCATCTCCCTTCCCACCACTCCAAGGTCTTGGTATTGACTTTGGCCCTTTCTGCTTTTTTCTCCTGTTCCCACTAGCTGTATATTATTTGCTTCCTAGTAATTTCTCTTTATTTCCTTCTTAAAAATCAGTATGCCTCTAAAAAACCTGAAAATTAGAAAATTTCGTTTTTTGAAAGACATGCTTCAAGCTGGGGAAGTAAAAAAAAAAAAAGAAAACTCATTGTTTATGTTCTCTTGCACCACACAGAAAGTATTTTCTTTGGGCTCCACACAACTTCATTTTTAGAATATTCTAGCTTGTTTCAGAATTTTATGGAATTAAAAAAATGGGGGAAATCTTTCTAAACATAGTCGCGATGTTTTGAAAATTATCTGTGAAGTTAATATTCACGGAGAAGTCTGATTGTCAAATATTGGCTATGTTATGTAAATAATCTACCTTTATATTCCTTCTGGGACAGATTTCAAGTTTTATTAATAAACATTTATATTTTATTCTACTATAATAAACATTCATTAAATATGGAAAGGCATTTGCTGGCAACTGAAGTGGTCTGCTTAAATTTAACGGCTATTATTATAGTTGGTTTTGAAGACCTAAGCAAAGGGAAGACCTATGAGGCTGATGCAGGTTGAGGGATGCAGAGATAATCAGATCACCCCTGCCCTATCAAGAGGTTGGGAAGGGGCTGGTCTTCCTGCTGCCACATTCCAGAGCCTCTTGTTTCCTACATTCAGGCTCCTGATTGTTTCTTACTCCAAAAATATAGATGGACAGGTGACCAAGGTCTTGACCTGAGTAAATTCCTTTGGTTCCTTCCCTCCATTTCTTCTCCAAAATCCTACCTAGTGACTTATCTCCCAGATAGATGAGGGGTTTATTCTCATACTCAAAACCAGATGGGGCTCTTCTACACCTCTGTGGTGGGGGATTACAAGAATTGTAGAAAAGTAATTGCTTCAGAAAGAGCCTCCCAGGTCTGCCTGCTCTCTCGTTGTCTTCACGTTGTCCATGTGGAAACCTCTTTGGGACCTTTCTGCTATCTCTCACATGGCTTGGGAAGTGCAGAGAGTTGAGATCCTCACCCTTACCTCCTCACCTCCAGTACACTCAGGAAGAACCCAGCCTTGCTGCAGGGTCACTATCTGCCAGTCCATACCCACCCTGATACTCCCTCACTTACACCAGGGTCCAAGGAACATTCTCTGCTGACAATCCTGAGTAACCTTATATTAGGCTTGCAAACATGGAAGTCTGTGGAACACCTTAAATGTTATTCAAAATTATCTGTATGGGGGTGATTATATATTCACATTTTTGTGGGAAGAGAGGCTATAATTTTTAGAAGATTCTCAAAAGAGGCTGTGGTTCTTTGCCCCTAAAAAAGGTTAAAAATGTCTATATATGCCGTCTCACTAACTCTAGTCATTTATTCTCACCTTAGACTGCTTCTTTTCCCTTTGTTTTTTGCCTTAGTATCCACCCATTGGCCAACTCAGAACCAGGCCATCATCCTTGAATCCTTCTTCATTGTCTCTCATATTCAATTAATAACCAAATCGGGCTAAGACTCTATTTATGTCTTTTAATAACAGCATCATGGAGCTATAATCCACATATCATACGATATCCATTTAAAGTGTACACTTAAATGATGTTTACTTTATTCACAGATATGTACAACCATCACCACAGTCAATTTTAGAACATTTTCATCACCTCAAAAAAAAACTCAGAAAGCACTCTTTAACTATCACTCTCCTATCCTCCCATCCTCTCCAGGTCAAAGCAAGCATACAAAGCAAACGTACTTTCTATCTCTGTAGATTTCCCCATTCTGAACATTTCATATAAATGAAACCATATATAATATGTGTTCTTTTGGGGCTCACTTTTTTTATTTAGCATAATGTTTTCATACTTCATGACAACAATATGATTAATCATTTGAGGAACTGCCAAACTCTTTTCCACAGTGTTGACCCTTTTACATACCTACCCATACTGTATGAGAGTTCTGAATTTGCCACAACCTCACCATTTGTTATCATATGAAATTTTGATTCTACTCATATTAGTGGGCATGAATTGTTGACTGAAAAACAGTTCACAGCATGATAACTGTCAGTTCAGTTTTATTTGGGGACTTACTGAGGACTGTAGCCGGAGAGACAGCCTCTCAGATAGCTCTGAGGAACTGCTCCAAAGAGGTCAGGGGAGAGGTCAGTGTATATATACATAATTTCGGTGAATGGAGTATGTGCAATCAAGCACACATCTCAGTAGAAGGTTGCTGCTAGTCATGGGAAGGTTGCTGCTACTCACGAGGACCAGATGTCTCTGTTAATGATTTTAAGTGCTTTTCTAGGTATGAGAAGATGCAAAAACTTGGGTTCATAAAATTTTCTTCTGAAAATATTTAATTATCTGATGGATTTGAAGGCCTGTTCTGCCAGATTTCCCAGAGCACAGAGTGCCTCATTCGTGATCTCTGCCCTGATCTCCTTTCAGGGTGTGTTAAAAGTCTGTAACTTCAGTGGCTAAGTGACTTCATTCTTATAGAACCAGGCGGCAATTGCCATATTTTTGTAGTCAGGGCCCCCCCCCAATGCTCCCTCCCCCGCTCCATGGTCATAAAATTGACCATGTTTTGGGAGGCATTTCATGACCATTTTGTCCCACAGTACTAGGAATGTTCATTCCTAGGTCAGGCTAAGATTTCATTGATAGACCATTCAATGTGGTATTACTGGACTAGGCCCTGTTAACAGTAGCCAAAAGTCTTTGGACCATCTGACTTACTAGTCTGATATGGTCCAAGAAATGATTCCCTCTTATTGCTTCCTCCCATATCTAGAGTTACACTATTACAATCAATTGATCTTATAGAACTATGTATTTGGTGAACCGTTTCAAGTCACCTAGTCATCATTTTATCAGAGGCACAGTCATACATTTGGTAATATAAGAAGCAACAATCTTGTAAAATGGGCAGAATACAAGTAATATAGATAGTAGCATTAGTAAGGTCATAAGTCAGAATTTAAGCCAAGAACTTCCATTAGGTGCAGCCCAGTATATCCCCAGGTCATCTGATTTAGTCTGTTCTGTACCAATCCTTGTCTTTAAGGGAAATGATATATTGGCATTGTTCATAAGGCACCTAGCCCAATTTCCTAGTGTTATTAAACTGATTATCCTTAGTATGGTTTAATTGTTCCCAACACAAGGGAGGTCTTTAAACTTAAATGACTGTGGTCTGATGTTAACCATATAAATCAATCCCATAACAGGGAGCTTATATTCTTTGACTGAAATTTAGCTCTTTGCTCTGATTGAGCTTAAGTAACTTTAAAAGAAAATTCGTATTTATTATTATGGTCAGAGCAAGTAGATTGATTGTCCAAGTGAGGGCCTCCCATCTAGTAATATCAATAGTAGCCTGAACAAAACTGTAACTTCTTTCTTCTAGAATAAATTTCCTAAGGGCCATCCAATTAGAGCCTTGGAAAGGAGAAGTCCACCAAGGTAACCCAGAAGTACTGAATGTAGGTAATTGAACATAAACCCAACAATTGGATTGGTTTCTTTTTTTTTTGAAACTTACATATGATTGAACCCAAGAAAGAAATACATTTGGTTCATAAGCAAAAGTGTGAGCAGTTATCAAAGTAATTGGTATACAGGCCTGGTCTGGCATCTTGGGTCAGCTGGCTACTTCAGATGTCATCTTCTTCTCACTTTGGTCTCTTAGTTTCTCCTCTGTTTGAGTGTTGTTTTAAGGTGAATTTGAGGTCAACAGCCTTCTCTATAGACCAGTCCAGTGTAAGGACCTTTTCTAAGTGGGAAATATGAATCCAAGAGTTAATTCCCTTCAGTTTTGCTGCACATGAGCTAGTTAAGAGCACTTGATAAGTTTCTTTCAATCTAGGTTGGAGCTAGTCCTTTAAATGATGTCTTTTCCAGTATGCATAACCTCCTGGTTGCAGGTCATGGAGCAGCTGATCTCCATCCAAAGATAGTCTAAGCTTCAGAAACAAGCTTAGACTATTTGCAGTAGCTAAAATATGGAAGCAACCTAAACGTCTAGGCAGATGAATGGATAAAGAAGATGTGGTATGTGTGTGTGTGTGTGTGTGTGTGTGTGTGTGTGTATACACACAATGGAGTAGACTCAGTGATAAAAAAGAATGAAATAATGCCATTTGCAGCAACATGGATGGACCTAGAGATAATCATACTAAGTGAAGTAAGTCAGACAGAGAAAGACAAATATCATATGATATCACTTATATGTGAAATCTAAAAAAATGATAGAAATGAACTTACTTATAAAACAGAAATCGACTCTCAGACATAGAAAACAAACTTACGGTTACCAATGGGGCAGGGGGGCAGGGATAAATTAGGAATTTGGGATTAATAGATACACACTACTATATATAAAATTGATAAACAACAAGGACCTACTGTATAGCATAGGGAACTATAGTCAATATTTTGTAATAACCTATAATGGAAAAGAATCTGAAAAATAATATATATATAATGTATATAATATATATATATATATATATAAAACTGAATCACTTTGCTGTACACCTGAAACATTGTAAATGAACTGTACTTCAATTAAAAATGTATAAATAGAAAAAAGAAACAAGCTTAGAATGTCCTTTTAATAATTCAATTAAACTTTACAATAATGTAACATAGTAATGAGGAATAATGAGTGAGTAATAAGGAAGTGAGTCTTAGACAAACAACATTCGAATTTAATATCCACAGAGGTATACTGCTGAAACATAAATTTTTTCTCTCTACAATTACCTGCATTTCCACCAAATATAAATATAGCCAAATTAAGAAGAATTTGTTTGCAAATAATTCTGGTTTCAATACACTTGGCCTGACTACTTACATAAGTGTAGTTGATCATACAGGCTCTTTAAAAACTGGCTTTTCATCAGATTCTGCCTGCAATATCTATAGATTTGGGTGAATTCCTCTCTTCCTGAGATTCCAAAAATATCTTGAGATTCTTGCACCTGTCGGGAGGTGTACTGCTTTACTTACCTGATAAGGCAGCTGGGAACCTAAGAGTTTCCAATCTATGGAGGGATCAGGTAGAGAGAAAAGATAAATTTTTAAATTCTGCTTACAAAAGAATAATTTACCAAATTGCTGTAAGTCGTAATTAGCTTGAGGGGAAGTGTTTCTTAATAGCTGGAAAACACAGATTAAAAGCCATTAACATTTCAGACAGAAACCATAAAAATTATAACAATATTCATAGTTCAGTCTTATGTAACTAATCCTTGATCTCTTGTTAACAGTTTTATAAAGCCATCAGGGTTTCCATTAGAATTCCTTAATGTTTTATCCAGTTCAGCGGTATGATTTGAAAGTTATCAGAAACCTGTACTTGTCAAAAAGTCCTTTCTATGAATCTTCCTGAAGATGAAGCATTTTTGCAAAGACATCAAAGTAAAACTATAACTGTCTGTGAATGACAAAAGACTTAAGAAGGCATGGTTAAAGAACTGATTACAATGCAATTGACAAAGAAACTCAGTTACTGTTGTGACATACATTTAAAAATAATAACTAGATTATGACCAATAACATTTTATCAGGCCATATTTAATTTTTAGAAATTCCATACAATTTCTAGAATATTTAAAATAACATTTACCCATACCATACAACATCGAAAGGTTTCTTACTCATTTGACAGTGCTTCCCATGTAATTCAACATATCAAATGAACCTAATTAGTTTAATATCTCTCTTTGGGATGTTTCATGGGCCCTTTGAAGCATTCCAAAGTTAGCTAGAGGGCCAAGGAACTTCATTGGAATTTGATTTGGGAAGTTTGTCAAAAAATATCAAAAGGCTTTCAAACACTTGGTCAAATAGGATCATATGCCACTGTGAAACAATACTTATTCACTTAACCAAAGTGACAATAAAATATTTCAAAGGCAAATACAGAAAGTTGTAGCAGATTACCAGTTAAAGGTAAAGAAACTTTACAATCTGTTATCAAAAGCAGATCAATAGTTAAAGAAAACTATGCCCTCTTAACAGAGAGAGAAACCAAATTCAGGTTTGCACCACTTTACCTTTAATATTAGAACTCAATTAAATTTATTCTAATCTTAGTCAGTTCTGACCACATATAGAATACCATTATAAATATTTTTTTTCTTTCTCAGGAACCTTCTACAAATTTCTATGTCCATATTAATTTGACCCTTATTTTCTTTCTTATTTAGAAATAACCAGCATCGAGACAAAATTACTTTCTTTCCCTTAACAAAATGTAATTTCAGGGGCTTCCCTGGTGGCGCAGTGGTTGAGAGTCCGCCTGCCAATGCAGGGGACACGGGATCGTGCCCTGGTCCAGGACATGCCACGGCGCGGCTGGGCCCGTGAGCCATGGCCGCTGGGCCTGCGCGTCCGGAGCCTGTGCTCCGCAACGGGAGAGGCCACAACAGTGAGAGGCCCGCGTACCGCAAAAAAAAAAAAAATGCAATTTCATTCCTCATACCTTCTTTTTTTTAGATTTATTTTATTTATTTGTTTGTTTATTTATTTATTTATTCTTGGCTATGTTGGGTCTTCGTTGCTGCATGCGGACTTTCTCTAGTTGTGGCAAGTGGGGGCTACCCTTCATTGTGGTATGCGGGCTTCTCATTGTGATGGCTTCTCTTGTTGCAGACCATGGTCTCTAGGCGCGTGGGCTTCAGCAGTTGTGGCTCACAGGCTCTAGAATGTAGGCTCCGTAGTTGTGGCGCGTGGGCTTAGTTGCTCCGCAGCATGTGAGATCTTCCCAGACCAGGGCTCGAACCCGTGTCCCCTGCATTGACAGGTGGATTCTTAACCACTGCGCCACCAGGGAAGCCCCTCATACTTTCTTATACTGAAAACACACATCCTACTTTCCTTGTATACTGAAATATTTCCCTTATTATGTCTGGTAGCTTTAATTATAGACTTAAATTAGAATTCTCAATTCTTAAAAACCTTAATTTCTAGTAAAAAGTAAGAAGTAAGCAGTTGTGAACTGTCTTTTACATTAGCATTCTGTAGATTGGCAAACATATAAATATCAATAATAATTTCTAAAATTATGTGCTTTCTTATAGAAAATGTCTCAGTGCGGCACCAAACATATTTATCTTCAGTTTCTCTGTAAAAGGAAGCCAATATTCAGTAATTAATGTTTCAGTATATTACTTTATTTGGGAATGACTTTTAGTTATTCAATAAAATTTCACCATTTAACTTAATTTAGCAAAACTCTAAAGTTTCAAGTTACCAAAGTCTGGAGAGATTATTTTACAGTAGATATTCTTAAAACATAATTATTCCTGGGCCTCCCTGGTGGCGCAGTGGTTGAGAGTCCGCCTGCCGATGCAGGGGATACGGGTTCGTGCCCCGGTCTGGGAGGATCCCATATGCCGTGGAGCGGCTGGGCCCGTGAGCCATGGCTGCTGAGCCTGCGCATCCGGAGCCTGTGCTCCGCAACGGGAGAGGCCACAACAGTGAGAGGCCCGCGTACCACAAAAAAAAAAACAAAAACAAAAACAAAAACATAATTATTCCTAAAACGTTTACCTAAAAGTGCTTTCATTTACATTTAATTTATTTATAAAAACTTCATCATACCAAGTTATTTTTCTTGCTGACAAATTTGCAGCAGATATAATAAGATCTTATTTGATGTCTAGTAAACCTAGGTACAATTAAAGTATTATACTTAATATTGATGACTCTAAAGACAAGTCTGTATTAATTAAACCAACTAACTTAAACTAGCTTTATTATCAAATATTAACTTAATACTGAGTCTTTCCTTGTTCATGTGAACCTGAAATTTATTTGGGTTGGTTTTAATACCATCCAAAAGTAAAGATATACTTATGCACACATAGACATATGGACAGGCAAAACCAGAGATCTCAGCTTCATTTTAAAACTTAGTCATGAATCAAGTATTACAATATAAAACTCACTAGTTTACAGTAGGAATAAATTTTTAAATTAAATCTTAAAAGTCTTCCCCCCGCCCCGCTTTTCTTCCCTCAGTCTCAGGAATTAGAGATGGTCTAGATAAGACAGTGCTCCTGAGAGCCCTGATAGAACATTTACATCTCAAGGCACAGGGAGAGAAAAGCAACTTCCCCTAGAAGGATTTGTTCCATTAGGGTCAGAATTCTAAAAAGGTGTTTGTTTTATCAAGCTGGCTTTCTCAAACTTAACTGTGTATGCAATAAATGACCCCCATATGGCCATTTTCAGGGCATGATTTCCTTTAATTCCAAATTAAGTAAGTACTTGTAATTAAGTTTTGTACTTACATAAACCTGGTTGGGGTGTTAGTTGGAAGCTGGCTTTATGATGCCCCTCATTTCTCTGCTTGAGAGACTCTGTTTCCCATTTTAAAGTTGAATTTGTTGAGAATAAAATTTACTAATGAAATTGTTTAGTGGTCCCATGTGCTGCTTGTGAGCTTAACTCCTCTGGGTGTCACCCTAGAGTCATTTCAGCTCTGTTACATGTCTCCATTTCTCCCTCCAGCAGTCTAAAACCACCATGGGTGCTTGGATCACTGAATGGCCAATTCTTACATCTGATCACCGGATGAGCAACTCTTTTAATTAATGAGAGGGTTTCCCTATGGGACCACTACATGGTATGAGGACTCTGCCTCCACCACTCCCATAAATTTCTCAGTTGCCTGAGAAAGCTGTAACTGACCAGGAGGAGTCTTGTCCCTCTTCTTCGGAGCAAATCTCTCATGCAATATCTTCATTTTAATCCTGACAAATTCTGTTAAGGTAGCTGAATTGAGGAAAGATGTCAGGTCAGCCTCCTATCTAAACACTCATCCCAGACTGCTCAGTGTCTTTCAACTGAGCAAATCCCAGTATCTTTCACCTGGGGGGCCAAGTACATGTTGTATACCACCAAATAAAACTCAGGATCATCAACCAGCAATTGGGAGATCCAAGAACCAGAAGACACCCAAATTAGTCTGGACTCTGAGCAGGTAAATGGGCACAGAAGGCCTTGCTAGTACCAAGGCTCCAGATCCTCGTAGACTTCATGTGAAGGAGAGAAGTCTGCTCTGGGTCCCTTTGTTGGTCACCAAAACTGTCCACTGAAAAAAATGCACAATGTGAGAGCTGTGAGTTCAGTTTTATTTGGGGACTTAGGATTATAGCCTGGGAGACAGCCTCTCAGATAACTCTGAGGAACTGCTCCAAAGAGAGGTCAGTGTGTGTGTGTGTGTGTGTGTGTGTGTGTGTGTGTGTGTGTGTGTGTGTGTGTATTTATTTATTTATTTATATTTATATATAATTTCAGTGAAGGGAGTATGTGCAATCAAGCACACATGTCAGTAGAAAGTATCTGCTACTCATGAGGAGGTTGCTGCTATTCACAAGGAGAAGATGCTTCTAATAATGATTTTAGTGATTTTCTAGGTATGAGAAGATGCAAGAAATTGGATTCATAAAATTTTCTCTTGAAAATAGCTATCTGAAAGCCTGTTCTGCCAGTTTGCCCAGAGCACAGAGTGCCTCATTCCTTATCCCCACCTTGAACTCCTTTCAGGGTATGTTAAAGGTCAGTGACTGCAGTGGCTTAGTGACTTCATTCTTATAAAACCAGATGGTGAGTGACATGTTTTTGTTATTGAAAGTGATATCTCATGATGGTTTTGATTTGTATTTCCCAGATAAAAAATGATGTTGAGCATCTTTTCATGTTATAATTCTGCTCTTATTCCAATCTGTCGGTCTTTCCCCATATATCCAAGCAATTCTTCAATACCAGTTGTGTGTCCTACAGTTCAACTCAATTCTGACACTATCTATGTAGAGATGGTATCAGATTCCACAGGTTAAGGATTCAGTCCCACTAGGCAGCCCTCCTCTTCAGATGCCAACCTCAGTTCTAGGTTGTTACCTGTGTTTCTGACCGACTGTCTATAACTGAGAGTTTCCCAGAACCCTTTCCTTAGGTTCAATTAATTTGATAGAAGGCTCACAGAACTTAGGAAACCAGTTTACTCATTAGATTACCAGTTTATTACAAATGATATTAAAGGATACAAATTAACAGTCAAATGAAGACATACATAAGTCCATGTCCCCAAAAAGATCTGTCTCTGTGGAGTTTGCAACCTGGCATGGTGACACATGGAAACATTCTGGTTTACCAACCTGGAAGCTCTCTGAACCCAGTACTTTTGGGTTTTTATGAGGCTTTATTACATCAGCATGATTGATTAACTCATTGGCCATTGATGATTGATTCAACCTCCAGCCCCTCTCCCCTCCATGGAAATCAGGGGGTGGGACTGAAAGTTTCAACCCTCTAATCAAAGTTGGTTCCCCTGGCAACAAGATCCCCCATATTTAGGAAATATCCCAAAGTCATCTCATTAACTTAAACAAAATTGTGGTTGGAAAGGGCTTGTTATGAACAAGACACCCATTTTGTTTTTATGGTTCTGAAGTGATTTCAGTAACTGAGGACAAAAGACCAATATTAGAGCAAAAGATGCTCCTATTGCTTTTATCTCTTATGAAACTCCATGGGTTTGGGGAGCTCTGTTCCAGGAACAAGGATGAAGAACAAATATATATTTCTCATTATAAATCACAGTATCACACATGTACTTATCAGCCACTTGTATATCTTCCTTGGAGGAATATTTGTTTGGATCCTTTGCCCAGATATTTTTCATGCCTGTAGCTTAAAAGTTTCCATTTCCCCACATCCTCCACAACCCAAGCATTATCAATCTTTTACATCTTTGCCAATCTGATAGATTAGAATTAAAATTTTATTTTATTTTTATTTCTTTGTTAATGTACTTGAGAATATTTTCTCATGATTATGACATTCATTTTCATTTGTAACTTGACTCTTTTTGTGTTTTTTGCTCATTTTTTAAGTGGTGTGATTTGCTTTGGACATTGGGATATAAAACAGTCACATGTTGAGTAAGGAAAAATGCACAACCTAAAAGTTACAAGTTAAGTTTTATTCAGGGATCTTACTGAGGATTATAACCTGGGAGACAGCCTCTCAGATGGCTCTGAGGGACTGTTCTGAAGAAGTAAGGGAAGAGCCAGGATATAGAGGAGATTTTGCTGGAAACAATAACATGTAGTAGAACATCAGAAAATAACTGCTAATTGCAAAGAAAAGACATCTCAAGTTAATGATTTTAGCAATTTTCTATGTATGGGAAGATGCAAGGATCTGGGTTCACTGAAATTATTCCTTAAATATCTAGGGCCAATATCCAAAGCACAGAATGCTTCCTGTTTTTCTCCATCCCTGAATTCTCACAGTCAGTGGGAAGCTGCAGTGGCTAATGGTTTGATCCTTGTAGAACTGGGATGGTGGGCTACATTCTTTGTTTACTGGAATGGCAGACAACATTCCCTGTCCACACACATTTACTTGGATCATATATTTTACCTTTTTTCTGATATTTTATGTTTTCTGAATCTCTTTCTTTGTTCTTGTTCCTTTTCCTCTTCCCTGACTTTTGCTTTATTTTTTAAATTTTATTTATTTTATTTATTTATTTTTGGGTGCATTGGGTCTTTGTTGCTGCACACGGGCTTTCTCTAGCTGTGGTGAGTGGGGGCTACTCTTTGTTGTGGTGCGCATGCTTCTCATTGCAGTGGTTTCTCTTGTTGCGGAGCACAGGCCCTAGGCACGTGGGCTTCAGTAGTTGTGGCTCATGGGCTCTAGAGCGCAGGCTCAGTAGTTGTGGCACACGGGCTTAGTTGCTCCGTGGCATGTGGGATCTTCCCAGACCAGGGATTGAACCCGTGTCCCCTGCATTGGCAGGTGGATTCTTAACCACTGCACCACCAGGGAAGTCCTGACTTTTGCTTTATTAATCAAGTTTTGTATTAGTTTTTGTTACTCTAGTTTCTATTTTTTTTCTTTTTTGAGAAGTGGGAAATACTGCAGTTCATTAGATGTCAAACTTTTCCAAAAATTTAGAATTTACTTTACAATACAATTAAGTACAATATTTCAAGAAGATGATTCATTTAAAATTATTTAATGCTGGCCTTGTTTATTCACAAAAACTCTTACTAGATTAATAAATTATAAAATAGACTGTCAGTGAGGAAGAAAACTTTTCTTTACCCTTCTAGGTTCTTCTGGATGATCTAACAATTAAATTTACATGAGACAGATGTCATGAGATAAAATTAGTCAATAGTAAATCTAAGAAAGAAATGGAAAATTTTATTCAAGCCTGAGGATTATAACTCAGGAGACAGTCTCAGAGAGCTCTGAGAACTGTTCTGAAGAGATAAAGGGGGAGGCTAGTATATATGTGAGTTTGGCAAAGGGGATACGTGCAATCAAACACACAGCTCAGTAGAAGATTGCTGCTAGTCACGAGAAACAGACATCTTAGTTGTCTGATCAGTCTGTTCTGCACCACTTGCTATCCTTAAAGGAAATGATATATTGGCATTGTACATAAAGTTCAGCAAAGATGTCTACACATACAAGGTGAGTGGTGAGTCATTGTGACCCCTTACAGGATTGAGAAAAGAATGTTATCTTCTAAGGAGTTACATGGCTGTCTCCAGAAGTAGAAAAAAATGATCTTTATGGTTGAGCAGGTTATTTCTGCCATTGGGGAGGTCTGGTTAATGCATAAAGCAGATGCACACTAGAAGGAAAGGAGGAAGCCAAAGGACAGAGAAAATGTTTTATGTTTAAGATATTCCCAGATAAGAAAAAACTGAGAGTTCATTACCATTAGATCTGCCCTACAAGAAATGTTTATGGGAGTCATTCAAGTTGAAATGAAAGGATGCAAGACAGTAACTCAAATCCATACAAAAATATAAAGTTCTCTAAGAAAGGTAAAAACATGTGAAAATACAAAACCAGTATGATAATAATTTGGGGTCAAAAATTCAGTTTTTTATTCTTCTACAGAATTTAGAAGACAAAAGCGTAAAAACTAATAATCTATGTTAATGGGTACACAATAAAAAAGAAGTAATTCGTGATATCAGTAATGTAAATTGGGGGAGACAGAGTTGGAAAGTTGTAGAATTTTGTATGAATTGAAGTTAAGTTGGTATTGGTTTAAAATAGATTGTTAAACTTTGGATGTTTTATGTAATCTTAATGATAACCACAGAGTATATCTACAGAATATACAAGAAAAAAGGAAATTAGAAGGGAATCCAAATGTGTCACTACAAAAATAATCAACTAAACATAAAGGAAGGCAATCATGGAGAAAATGAGGGACAAAAAAACTATGAGACACACAGAAGACAATCAACAAAATGGCAACAGAAGTTCTTCCTTATCAGTAGTTGTTTTAAATGTAAATGGATCAATCTTCACAATCAAAAGACATATATGGGTAGAATGGATTTAAAAAACATGATCCAAAATTATGCTGTCTACAAGAGATTCACTTTAAATATAAAGACGTATATAGATTGTCTTTCTGACTGAAACCATAATGAATGTATTTGTATGTAAATCTCTGGGTGTACCTGATTATCTCCTTAGGATAAATTCTTTTTTTTAATTTTTATTTTATATTGGAGCATAGTTGATTAACAATGTTGTGTTAGTTTCAGGGGTACAGCAAAGTAATACAGTTATACATATACATGTATCTATTCTTTTTCAAATTCTTTTCCCATTTAGGTTGTTACAGAATATTGAGCAGGGTTCCCTATGCTATAAAGTAGGTCCTTGTTAGTCAGAGAGGCAAAAAACTGGAAACAACATAAATGTTCACTATGGGGGGGGCTGGTTAAATGATGGTACATCTAGACAAGGGCTGCCATATAGTTATGAAAATTATTGTTTTAGAAGAATATTTAATGACACAGGAAAATGCTTTACATTGTATGTTAAGTGAAAAAATCAGGATGCAAAATTGAATATACATCATGAAGCCAGTTTAACAAAAAGTAGAGTCTTTCTTTTTATCTAAAATAAACAACAAAATGTTCATGGTTTTAAAAAAAAGATGTATATAGGTTGAAAGTGAAAGGATGGTAAAAGATATTCTGTGCAAATATTAACCAAAAGAGAAGAGAAGTGGCTATACTAATATCAGATAAAATAGTTAATTCTAATACCATTACAAGAGGCAAAGAATGATTTATATAATGATAAAACTGTCACCAAGATAATACAAACACATATATGCCAATCATGACTGCTCCTAAATATATGAAGCAGACATTGATAGAATTGAGCAGATAAATAAACTGTATTCCAATACTAGAAAGAGCTTTCAATGCCCCATTCTCATTAATTGATAGACTAACCAGACAGAAGGTCAGTTAAGGAAATTGAGGACATGAAAAACACTATAGACTAATTGGACCTATCAGACATATACAGAACACTCCATCCAACAACAGGAGAATACCCATTTTTTTCAAGTGCTCATGGAATATTATCCAGGATAGACTATGTTAGGTCACAAAGAAAATCTTAATAAACTTTAAAGAAATCATACAAAGTATCATTTCTGATCACAATGGAATGAAAATAGAAATCAATAGAAGGAAAACTGGAAATCAAATAACATTCTTAAATAACTAATAAGTCAAAGAAAATATTGCAAGGGAAATTGGAAAATATCTTGAGACAAATGGAAAGGAAAACCCAACATATTAAAACTTAGAGGTTACATGAAAGCAGTGCCAAGAAGGAAATTTGTAGCTGTAAACACATTTAAAAAACATTTTGAATCAACAAACTAACTTTATACCTTAAAGAACTTTGCACCTTAAAGAAAAAGGAAAACAAACTAAGCACAAAGCTATCAGAAGGAAGGAAATAATAATTAGAGAAGAGATAAATAAGAGAGAGAGTAGAAAAACAGTCGAGAAAATTCACAAAAGCAAGAGTTGGTTCTTTGAAGATATTTTAAAAATAATAAAACTTTGGCTAGGCTGGCCCCAAAAAAGAGAGAAAACTCAAATAGCTAAAACAAGAAAAGAAAGAAAAGACATTACTATCGATTTTAAAGAAGCAAAAAGGATTATAGAAGACTACTATGAATAATTGTACCATCAAATTGGATAACCTAGATGAAATGAACAAATTGCTAGGCACACACAACCTATCAAGACTG
Source organism: Hyperoodon ampullatus (assembly GCF_949752795.1). NCBI lineage: Eukaryota > Metazoa > Chordata > Mammalia > Artiodactyla > Ziphiidae > Hyperoodon > Hyperoodon ampullatus. The sequence goes on along the minus strand of NW_027640598.1, from coordinate 209,427 downwards.
AGTCATAAACAGAAAATCTGAACTGATCTATGACTTGTAAGGAGACTGAATTACTAAAAACCTACCAACAAGAGAAAGCCTAGGTATAGATGACTTCACTGGTGGATCCAACCAAACATTTAAAGAAAAATTAATACAAATTCTTCTCAAATTTTTCCAAAATTTGGAGAGAAGGAAACACTTCCCAACTTATTCTATAAGACTAGCATTACCCTGATTTCAAAGCCAGAGAAAGATATTAAAAGAAAACTACAGAACAATATCTCTTACGAACGTTGATGCAAAAATCCTCAACAAAATACTAGCAAAGCAAATTCAATAGGATATTAAAATAATTTTATACCACGATCAAGTGGGATTTGTTCCTGGAATGCAAGAGTTGTTCAAAATAAAAAAAAATCAAGCAATGTAATGCACCGCATTAACAGAATGAAAGGAGAAAGAAAAAGATCATCTTGATTTAGAAAAATTATCTGACAAAATTCAACATCCTTTCATGATAAAAACACTCAGTAAACTAGGAATAGAAGAAAACTACCTCAACATAACAAAGGCCCTAAAAGCATACAAAAAGAGCTAACATTATACTCAATGGGGAAACACTGAAAATTCTTCCTCTAAGATCAGGCACAAGACAAGGATCCCCACTTTCACCACTTGTTTTCAATAAAATACTGGATGCTCTAGCTGAAGCAATTAGGCAAGAAAGAGAAATAAAAGGCATCCATATTGGAAAAGAAGTAAAATTACCTCTGTTTTTAGATGAAATAATCTTTTAGGTAGAAAATCCTAAAGATTCTCCAAAACTCTTTTAGAATTAGTAAATTCAGCAACACTTATGGATAAAAAAAATCAGCAAACAAAATCGTGTGCATTTCTATACACTAATAATAAACAATCTAAAAGGATATTTAAAAGACAGTTCCATTTATAGCAGTATCAAAAAGAATAAAATAATAATAAGCGTTACCAAGGATTTGAAAGATTGGACATTGAAAACTACAAAATCTTCCCGAAAAAAAATTAAGGATACACAAATAATTGAAAAGACATTCTGTGTTCATGGATTGGAAGACTCAATACTGCTAAAATGTCAGTAATACCCAACAAGATCTATGGATTCAATACAATCGCTATCAAAATCAAAATCCCAATGATTTTGGTTTTTTTTGCAGAAATAGAAAAACCCATTCTATTTTTCATATGGCATCTCAAGAGATCCTGATTAGTCAAAACAGTCTTGAGAAGAACAAAGTTGAGGGTCTCTCACTTCCTCATTTCAAACTTAAGACAAATTTACAGTGATAAAAACAGTGTGATACTGGCAGAAGACAGGCATATAGATGAATGTAATAGAACAGGAAATCCAGAAACAAACTCTGGCATAAATGGTCAAATGTTTTTCAACAACTGTATCAAGACCATTCAATGGGAAAAGTACTGTCTTTTCGACAAATATGAGGAAAATAGATATCCACATGGGAAATAATGAATTAATAGTCTTACATTAAACCATGTGCAAAAATTTAACTCAAAATGGATGAAAGACCTAAACACGAGAGTTAAAGTATAAAACTCTTAAAATAAAACATAAGAGACAAGCTTCATGACATTGGATCTGGCAATGATTTCTTGAGCATGACACCAAAGCACAGGCAACAATGGAAAATAATAGATTAGACTACATCAAAATTAAAAATTTTGTACATCAGAAGTCACTATCAACAGACTAAAAAGGGAAAATATTTGCAAATAAGATACCAAATAAGGGATTAATATCCAGAATATATAAAGCACTACAATTCAACAACAACAAAAAACCCAATTCAAAAATGGATAAAGGACTTATATAGACATTTCTCCAAAGAAGATATACAAATAGTAATAATCATATGAAAAGAAAACATACTCAACATTATTAATCACTTGGGAAATGCAAATCAAAACCACAATGAAATACCACCTCACACCCATTAGAGTGACCACTAAAAAAAACAAAACAAAATAAAACAAAACAATCAAAAACCCAGAAAATAACAAATGGTGACAAGGATGTGGAGAAATTGAAACCCTACCACGTGGCTAATGGGAATGTAAAATGATGTATCTGTGGAACACAGTATAGCAACTCCTCAAAAAATTAAGTGTAGAGCTACCATATGATACATCAATTCCACTTCTGGCTATATACACAAAAGAATCTGTCAGATATTTGTACACCTATGTTCATAGCATTATTAGTCACAATAGCCTAAAAGTGAAAATAGCCAAGATGTCCATTTGATAGATTAATGTATAAGTAAAATGTGGTATATATATATATATATATATATATATATATATATATATATACACACACACATATATATATGTATATGTATATATATATACACATGCACACAAAATGGAACATTATTCATCCTTAAAATAGAAAGATATTGTGATACAAGCTACAATATGGATGACCTTTGAAGAAAGTTTTCTGAGTGAAATAAGATAGTCACAAAGGACAAATATCATATGATTCAATTTATATGAGGTACCTACATTGGTCAGATAAGTAGAGACAGAAAGTGGAATGATGGTTGCCAGAATCTGGGGGAGGGGAGAAGGGAGAGTTATTATTTAATGTGTACAGAGTTTCAGTTTGGAAAGATAAAAATGTTCTAGAGCTGGAAAGCAGTGATGGTTACACAACAATGTGAATATGCTTAATGCCACTGAACTGTATGCTTAAAATGGTTAAAATGGTAAGATTTTGTATTGTGTATATTTCACCACAATTTTTAAAACCTGAAATACTTAGGTGTAAATTTTACAAAACATGTACAAGGCTTGTATGCTGAAAATTACAAAATAATTATAAAGGAAATAAAAATGATCTAAATAAATGGAGAGACATACTGTGCTAATAGGCCAGAAGACACAACATAATAAAGATACCAGGTGGTGGGAAGAAAATTCTATGAATAGGACAGAAACTTCTAACACCAGATGTGGATGGGTGTAGCTCATAACATGTGATGTGAATTGAGTTTGCTGGCCAACATTTGAGGTCTGTGGGTTTTTCCTTACCAGGTATTCATACGTGGTTTAATTCTGCTGACTACAGTTTATTTCACCTAGCATTCCTCACATGGCATTTTGAAAGCAAGCTTGTTAAAAAACACACTTTGAGAGTAACACACTCATAGATAAAAACTGTAAGCTAATTTCTAGCCTAGAAATTTCAGTTTCCATCATAGAGGATAGCATTAAACAAGAGAACACCCCAAAGATGATCTAGAAAGGCGGTAGGTATCTCTTTTTTTTACATCTTTATTGGAGTTTAATTTCTTTACAATGGTGTGTTAGTTTTGCTATATAACAAAGTGAATCAGCTATACATATACATATATCCCCATATCTCCTCCCTCTTGCGTCTCCCTCACACCCTCCCTATCCCACACCTATATGTGGTCACAAAGCACCGAGCTGATCTCCCTGTGCTATGTGGCTGCTTCCCACTAGCTATCTATTTTACATTTGGTAGTATATATATGTACATGCTACTCCCTCACTTCGTTCCAGCTTACCATTCCCCCTCCCTGTGTCCTCGATCCCATTCTTTATGTCTGTGTTTTTATTCCTGTCCTGCCCCTAGGTTCTTCAGAACCTTTTTTTTTCTTTTTAGATTCCATATATATGTGTTAGCATACGGTATTTGTTTTCCTCTTTCTGACTTACTTCACTCTGTATGACAGACTCTAGGTCCATCCACCTCAATACAAATAACTCAGTTTCATTCCTTCTTATGGCTGAGTAATATTCCATTGTATATACGTGCCACATCTTTATCCATTGATTTGTCGATGGACACTTAGGTTGCTTCCATGTCCTGGCTATTGTAAATAGATCTGCAATGAACACTGTGTTCCATGACTCTTTTAGAATTATGGTTTTCTCAGGGTATATGCCCAGGAGTGTGATTGCTGGGTCATATGGTAGTTCTATTTTTAGGTTTTTAGGGAACCTCCATACTGTTCTTGATAGTGGCTGTAACAATTTACATTCCCACCAACAGTGCAAGAGGGTTCCCTTTTTTCCACACCCTCTCCAGCATTTATTGTTTACACATTTTTTGATGATGGACATTCTGACTGGTGTGAGGTGATACCTTATTGTAGGTTTGATTTTCATTTCTCTAATAATTAGTGATGTTGAGCATCCTTTCATGTGTTTGCTGGTAATCTATATATCTTCTTTGGAGAAAAGTCTATGTCTTCTGCTCATTTTTGGATTGGGTTTTTTGTTTTTTTGACATTGAACTGCATGGACTGCTTGTAAATTTTAGAGATTAATCCTTTGTCAGTTGCTGCATTTGAAAATATTTTCTCCCATGCTGAGAGTTGTCTTTTCATCTTTTTACATTTTCCTTTGCTGTGCAAAAGCTTTTAAGTTTCATTAGGTCTAATTTGTTTATTTTTGTTTTTATTCCATTCCTCTAGGAGATTGGTCAAAAAGGATCTTGCTGTGATGTATGCCATAGAGTATTCTGCGTATGTTTTCCTCTAAGAGTTTTATAGTGTCTGCCCTTAAATTTAGGTCTTTAATCCATTTTGAGTTTATTTTTGTGTATGGTGTTAGGGAGTGTTCTAATTTCATTCTTTTACATGTAGCTATCCAGTTTTTCCAGCACCACTTATTGCAGAGGCTGTCTTTTCTCCACTGTATATTCTTGCCTCCTTTATCAAAGATAAGGTGACCATATGTGCATGGGTTTATCTCTTGGCTTTCTATCCTGTTCCATTGATCTATATTTCTGTTTCTGTGACAGTACCATACTGTCTTGATTACTGTAACTTTGAAGTATAGTCTGAAGTCCAGGAGCCTGATTCCTCCAGCTCCATATTTCTTTCTCAAGATTGCTTAGTTTATTTGGGGTCTTTTGTGTTTCCATGCAAATCGTGAAATTTTTTGTTCTAGTTCTGTGAAAAATGCCATTGGTAGACTGATCGGGATTGCACTGAATCTGTAGATTGCTTTGGGGAGTATAGTTATTTTCACAATGTTGATTATTCCAATCCAAGAACATGGTGTATGTCTCCATCTGTTTGTATCATCTTTAATTTCTTTCATCAGTCGTATAGTTTTCGGCATAAAGGTCTTTTTTCTCACTATGTAGGTTTATTCCTAGTTATGTTATTCTTTTTGTTGCAATGGTAAATGGGAGTGTTTCCTTAGTTTCTCTTTCAGAGATTTCATCATTAGTGTATAGGAATGCAAGAGATTTCTGTGCATTAATTTTGCATCCTGCTACTTTACCAAATTCATTGATTAGCTCTAGTAGTTTTCTGGTGGCATCTTTAGGATTTTCTATGTATAGTAGCATGTCATCTGCAAACAGTGACAGATTTACTTCTTCTTTTCCAATTTGTATTCCTTATATTTCCTTTTCTTCTCTGATTGCTGTGGCTAAAACTTCCAAAACTATGTTGAATAAGACTGGTGAGAGTGGGCACACTTGTCTTCTTCCTGATCTTAGTGGAAATGGTTTCAGGTTTTCACCGGTGAGAATGATGTTGGCTGTGGGTTTCTCATATTTGGCTTTTATTATATTGACGTAGGTTCCCTCTATGCCCACTTTCTGGAGAATTTTTATCATAAGCTGGTGTTGAATTTTGTCAAAAGCTTCTTCTGTATCTATTGAGATGGCCATATGGTTTTTATCCTTCAATTTGTTAGTATGGTGTATCACATTGATTGATTTGCATATATTGAAGAATCCTTGCATTCCTGGGATAAACCCCACTTGATCATGATGTATAACTCTTTTAATGTGCTGTCGGATTCTGTTTGCTAGTATTTTGTTGAGGATTTTTGCATCTGTGTTCATCAGTGGTATTGGCCTGTAGTTTTCTTTTCTGTGATATCTTTGTCTGGTTTTGGTATCAGGGTGATCGTGGCCTCATAGAATGAATTTGAGAGTGTTCCTCCCTCTGCCATATTTTGGAGTTTGAGAAGGATAGGTGTTAGCTCTTCTCTAAATGTTTGATAGAATTCACCTGTGAATCCATCAGGCCCTGGGCTTTTGTTTTTTGGAAGATTTTTACTAACAGTTTCAATTTCAGTGTTTGTGATTAATCTGTTCATATTTTCTATTTCTTCCTGGTTCAGTCTTGGAGCATTGTGCTTTTCTAAGAATTTGTCCATTTCTTCCAGGTTGCCCATTTTATTGGCATATAGTTGCTTGTAGTAGTCCCTCATGATCCTTTTATTTCTGCAGTGTCAGTTGTTACTTCTCCTTTTTCATTTCTAATCCTGTTGATTTGAGTCTTCTCCCATTTTTCCTGATAAGTCTGGCTAATGGTTTATCAATTTCCTTTATCTTCTCAAAGAACCAGCCTTTAGTTTTATTGATCTTTTCTATTGTTTTCTTCATTTGTTTTTCATTTATTTCTGATCTGATCTTTATGATTTCTTTCTTTCTGCTAAATTTGGAGGTTTTTTGTTCTTCTTTCTCTAATTGCTCTAGGTGTAAGGTTCGGTTGTTTATTTGAGATGTTTCTTCTTTCTTGAGGTAGGATTATATTGCTATAACCTTCCCTCTTAGAACTGCTTTTGCTGCATCCCATAGGTTTTGGGTCATCGCGTTTTCATTGTCATTTGTTTCTAGGTATTTTTGACTTCCTCTTTGATTTCCTAAGTGATCTGTTAGTTATTTAGTAGCTTCCATGTGTTTGTATTTTTTACAGTTTTTGCCCTGTAATTGATATCTAGTCTCATAGTGTTGTGGTCAGAAAAGATGCTTGATATGATTTCAATTTTCTTAAATTACCAAGGCTTTATTTGTGACTCAAGGAGTGATCTATCCTGGAGAATGTTCCATTTGCACTTGAGAAGAAAGTGCATTCTGTTGATTTTGGATGGAATATACTGTAAATATTGATTAAGTCCATTTGGTCTAATTGTCATTTAAAGCTTGTGTTTCCTTATTTATCTTCTGTTTGGATGATCTTTCCATTGGTTTATGTGGGGTGTTAAGGTCCTCTACTATTATTGTGTTACTGTTGATTTCCCCTTTTATGGCTGTTAGCATTTGCCTTATGTATTGAGGTACTCCTATATTGGGTACATAGACATTTACAATTGTTATATCTTCTTCGATTGATCCCTTGATCATTATATTGTGTTCTTCCTTGGCTCTTGTAATAGCCTTTATTTTAAAGTCTATTTTGTCTGATATGAGTATTCCTCCTCTAGCTTTCTTTTGTTTTCCATTTGCGTGGAATATCTTTTTCCATCCCCTCACTTTCAGTCTGTATGAGTCCCTAGATCAGAAGTGGGTCTCTTGCAGACAGCATATTTATGGATCTTGATTTTGTACCCATTCAGCCAGTCTGCATCTTTTGGTTGGAACATTTAATGCATTTATATTTAAGGTAATTATTGATATGTATGTTCCTATTACCATTTTCTTAATTGTTTTGGGTTTGTGGGTTTTATTTATTTATTTAATTAATTTATTTTTGGCTGTGTTGGGTCTTTTTTGCTGCATATGGGCTTTCTCTAGTTGTGGCGAGAGGTGGTCCCCCTTCATGGTGGTGCACAGCCTTCTCTTTGCGGTGGCTTCTCTTGTTGTGGAACATGGGCTCTAGGCACACTTGGGTTTCAGTAGTTGTGTCGCATGGGCTCAGTTGTTGTGGCTCTCACACTCTAGAGTGCAGGCTCATTAGATGTGGTGCACGGGCTTAGTTGCTCCACGGCATGTGGGATCTTCCCAGACCAGGGCTCGAACCCGTGTTCCCTGTATTGGCAGGCGGATTCTTAACCACTGCACCACCAGGGAAGCCCCTTGGGTTTGTTTTTATAGGTCTTTTCTTTCTCTTGTGTTTCCTGCCTAGAGAAGTTCCTTTAGGTTTTGTTATAAAGCTGTTTTCTATGGTGCTGAATTCTCTTAACTTTTGCTTGTCTGTAAAGCTTTTGATTTCTCCATCGAATCTGAATGAGATCCTTGCTGGATAGAGTAATCTTGGTTGTAGGTTTTTCCCTTTCATCACTTTAAATATGTCCTGCCACTCCCTTCTGGCCTAGAAAGTTTCTGCTGAAAGATCAGCTGTTAGCCTCATGCGAATTCCCGTGTATGTTACTTGTTGCTTTTCCCTTGCTGCTTTTAATAGTTTTTCTTTGCTTTTAATTTTTGTTAGTTTGATTAATATGTGTCTTGGCGTGTTTTTCCTTGGGTTTATGTTGTATGGGACTCCCTGCACTTCCTGGACTTGATTGAGTATTTCCTTTCCCATGTTGGGGAAGTTTTCGACTATATTCTCTTCAAATATTTTCTCAGACCCTTTCTTTTTTTCTTCTTCTCCTGGGATGCCTATAATGCTAATGTTGGTGCCCTTAATGTTGTCCCAGAGGTCTCTAGACTGTCCTCCATTCTTTTTTCTTTATTCTGCTCTGTGGCAGTTATTTCCACCATTCTATCTTCCAGCTCACTTATCCATTCTTCTGCCTCAGTTATTCTGCTATTGATTCCTTCTAGAATATATTTTTCATTTATTGTGTTGTTCATTACTGTTTGTTTGCTCTTCAGTTCTTCTAGTTCCTTGTTAAACGTTTCTTGTATTTTCTCTATTTTATTTCCGAGATTTTGGATCATCTTTATTATCATTACTCTGATTTTTTTTTCAGATAGATTGCCTATTTCCTCTTCATTTATTTGGTTTTGTGTGTTTTTAATCTTGCTCCTTTGTCTGAAAGATATTTCTCTGTCTTCTCTTTTTGTCTAATTTACAGTATTTGAGGTCTCCTTTCCCTAGGCTGAAGAGATGTAGTTCCTCATGCTTCTGTTCTCTGCCCCCGGTGGTGGAGTTGGCCCAGTGTGTTCTGTAGGCTTCCTGATGGGAGGGCCTGGTGGCTGTGTTCTGGTGGGTGGAGCTAAGACTTTTCCCTCTGATGAGCAGGCCCCATATCAGGTGGTGTGTTTTGGGGTGTCTGTGAGCTTAGTATGACTTTAGGTAGTCTGTGTGCTGATGGGTGGGTTTATGTTCCTGTTTCTCTTGTTGTTTGGTGTGAAGTGTCCAGTGCTGGGAGCTGCAGGCAGTTGGGTGGAGCTGGGTCTTGGATCCAGAGAGAGGCCTCCATGAGAGCTCTCGGTGATTATTCTTCCCTTGGGCCAGAAATTCTCTAGTATTCCAGCATCCTGGACTTCGTGCTCCCACCCCAGAGCCTCAGGGCCAACTTCCGGTCGAGGAACCAAGACCCCGCAAGTCACTCATCCTGGCAGTAAAGGGGATTTTTTTAAAAAAGTAATAAAATCCCAGACAAATGTTAAAAAGTAGAATCAAACAAACAAAACAGAAACAAGGAAATACACACACACACACACAAAAAAAACATAAACAGAACAAAATAAAACAAAAAGCAAGAGAACAACCACACAAACAAAAGAACTGAAGAACGAAATCACACAATTAAAAAGAAAAGTAAAAAAAAAAAGAAAAAAACCGAAACCAAAGCAGAGTACCAACTGATATGGGAAGCAAAGAAAAAACAAACTGACAAAAATTATTTCAAAAAATTAAAAGAAGAGAAAGGGGAAAAAAGACAGAACAATAAAAAGCAATGTAGAAATAGAAACATAAAAATAAAAAATATATAAAAGAATGAAAAAAAGACAGAAAAAACCCCCAGAGAAATGGTAAAAACAAAATCAAACAAACAAAAAGAGAAACAAGGAAACCCACACATGCAAAAGAAACAAAAACAGAACCAAATAAGACAAAAAGTGAGAGAACCACCAGACAAACAGAACCCCCAAACGAAATCAAACAATTTGAATCAGAACTCAGAAAAACACAAAACCTAAAAACGAAACCATAGCAGTGTGCCAATTGAAGAATAAAGCAAGGAAACAGAACAATCTGATAAAACTGATTTTAAAAAAATAAAATAAAATGAAAAGGGAAAAAACACAGAACAACAGAATAGGAAAGTAGAAATGGAAATATATAAAAAAATTAAAATATGTTATAAAACACGAAAATCTCAAAAGACTGAATAAAAAACATTTTTTAAAATACTAAAACAGGGACTTCCCTGGTGGCAGAGTGGTTAAGAATCTGCCTGCCAATGCAGGCGACATGGGTTAGAGCCCATGTCCAGGAAGATCCCACACACCGCGGAGCAACTAAACCCAGGTGCCACAACTAATGAGCCTGCGCTCTAGAGCCCGTGAGCCAAAACTACTGAGCCTGCATGCTACAACTACTAAAGCTCACACACCTAGAGTATGTGCTTCATAACAAGAGAAGCCACAGCAATGAGAAACCCACGCACCACAATGAAGAGTAGCCCCTGCTCGCCGTAAATAGAGAAAGCCCGCATGCAGCAATGAAGACCCAATGCAGCCAAAAGTAAATAAATAAATAAGTAAACAAAAACTAAAACAAACAAACAAAAAAAGTGCTTATATAAATTAAGTATACTTTTTTCAGAAGCATAGAAACTAACTGAAACATTTTTCAAATTCAAGTGATCTAGGTTAATCTTTAGTAAATAAAAAGCTAAATTTGTTGGTTTAATTAAAATAAACACATCAGAGTTATCATTATTAAATATAATGCCAGTATACAACTTTCGTTTTATCTGGGTATAGTAGTCATAAGTTCAAGTTATCTGTTACAGAATTTGTTGGCAAGAAAAATAAATTAAGATTCTTTAAAACATGACAACAGGTCCAAAATGGAGTCACTTATGGTAAGCCCCGCCAAAACAAGACTTCATTACTGTTTTGGCTTCCCCAGAAATGGAACCTTATGCCAGTCAATCAGGAATTGCCTGATCAGCACTTGTTTGGTAATCTGCCTAATAGATCTCTTCTGTCCTCTGAAGAAAAGTAATCTGGCAATAACCAATCTACTTTGTTGCCTATATAACCTCCTTATTCCTACTCTCTTCCATGTATAAGTCATTTTCTACAGCTCTTCAGAGCTGTAGAATCTGCTAGATTGGATGCTGCCCAATTCATAAATCATTGAATAAAGCCAATAAGATCTTTAAAATATATTCAGTTGAATTTTGTTTTTTAACAAGATGATGGTTAGCTGTTTAATGCCTCATGAAATTTTCATGAGTAATCTAAACATAATTGTTAAGAACAAGTAAATTAAATAGAGGTAAGTAAGATAAAAGTTTACAAATGAACATTTCAATAATAACTATGCTTTATGGTATGTCTACTTAAAAATAGTCTCCAAAATCTTTTTGGTAACTTGAAACCTTGAAGTGACTAAATTAAGTTAAATGATGAATATTCATTGGATATCTAGATAATTTCCATATAAGATAATATACTGAAACATTGGTTACTGAACATAGGCTTATCTACTTTTTATTACAGAGGAACTAAAGATGTTTGGGTCAATTAGTCAACATATTTTATGGCAAATTAAAAAAATTTACTTTGAGGAAGAATATACTTCTAGAAATTATGAAATGTATCTATAAATTTGCTAATCCACAGAATGGTAATGTAACAGGCAGTCCACGATTACTTCTTGGTTTTCACTAGAAATTAAGAATTCTAAGGGTTAAGAATTCTTATCAGTGTATGTAATTAAAACTTTCAAAGTAATAAGGGCAAAAGAAAACAACTGTATATGGAAAGTGGGTAAGGATATTAGAATGTGTTTTTTTGAATAAGGAAAGGTATGAAGGACATGTTTTTTTCCTGAGGGAAAAGGAGAGAATTTTGTCCTAAAGTAGACTGGCTGGTTGTTCCAGAATGAAAGAGAAGAGAAAATACAGGACAAAACCTGAAAGTATAGAATGTTTGTGGAAAAGGAATCTTGAGAACAGAATTGTATGTGTGGTCAAGCTTGTTAGATTGGAATGAATTTATTTTTGTTTTTAAAGAATGAGTCTTAATATCAACATTACCTTGGTGTAAAATCAGAATTTGGTTTTCTCTCTGTTAAAAAAAAAACAATTTCTTGGACTATTGGTCTTATCTTGATAAGCTGTTGGGAAAGGTTTTTCTTTACCTTTTGGAAGTCTGCCTGGTCAACAAAGATTTTATGTCATACCAAAATGATTTCCTGTGCTTCTTGTTGTCTTTATCAGGTCTTTGGTTACTTGGGAAAACTGAGTCTTCTCAATATTAAAAGTGTTAAGTTTTATTCACAACTATGTCACCTTCTGTATTTGCCTTTAAAATCTTCTATTGTCACTTTGGTTAAATAAATAATTAATTATTTCATAATGATCTATGATCCTATTTAATCAAATGCTCAAACCTTTTGACATTTTTGACAACTTCCCAAAGCCAAATTATGAATAGAATCTTTTTAACCTTAAATTATATTTGAGATTTCCGAGAGGGCTTCTGGAAAAATCTCCAAGGTTTTGTCTCTCACCTGGTAAGATGTTAAAATAATTAGGTTTATTGGATATGGTGAAATACGTGGGAAGCATTGTCAAATAAGTGATACTAAACCTTCTTAGGTTATATTTGTATGGATATATGTTTTTAATATGTGTTCCAGAAATTGTATGAAAGTCCTAGAAATCTAATATGTCCTGGTATAATGTTATCAGTCATAACTCTGGTTATTATCTTGATATGTTTTATGTCACATAAATAACCAAATTTCATAGTCAATTTCATTATAATAAACTCTCATCAGATATTTAATCATGGGCATTTAAAATTTTTTTTGTCATTTACAGACAGTTGTTGTTTTACTCTGATGCTTTTGCAAAAGTGATTCATCTTCAGAGAGATTCATGGAAAAAACTCTGAATAGTACTATAGAATACAGGTTTCTGAAAATTTTAAGAACGTACTACTGACTGGGTAAGAATTTCCTGAGCTCTAATGGAAAAACTAGATTCAAGCAGAACAAGAATTAATAACATGGGTTGAATGAACTGATGGGGATGATTATAATTTTTATGACTTTTTACATGAAACACTGCTGTTTCTTTAATGTTTTTATTTACAGGTTTAAAGAAGCCTTTTTCTTTTAAGCTGTCTATGATGTATAGCAATTTGATAAAGTATACCTTTGTAAACAGAATTGAAACATTTCATTTTTCTCCGTATCTGATTCCTCCAGAATTGGGAAATTTGTTGAGTGTAATTATTTTCATGGCAATTTAGTTGTTTGTATAAATTCAGTAAGAATCTGTTTTTAGAATACAATTTGAAACATTGTTTATATTACGGCTTTGACAGAATATCATAATTCAGAATATGCATAGAATATAGACCACACAACTTTAAGGAACTGAGGCTGACTTTATGGAGCCAGTAAAGCCTCTTGGAAAACCAGCCTTTTACCTTGCTTGCTAGGTTCCCAGCAGCTTTCCCAGGTAAGTAAGGAAGGTCTCTTCCTGCAGGCCTGGAAACCTCAAGAAATTGAGGAGACTTCAAGAAGAAAGGAATTAACCCAGATCTATAGGTATTGTAGGCAAAGTTTGATGGCAAGTCTTAGGCTTGGCTTCTTAGCCTCAAGAGGCTTTTAAATGTCCAATTGAGATTCCTTATGAAAAGTTCCAGCAAAGAAAAATTTAAAATAGCCTCTGTGGTCAGTCAGTACTCTTGCTACAGTTATATAAACATCAGGCCGAGTTTAACGAGACTAGACCTATTTTGCAAACAAATTGGTCTTACTGTGATTATCTTTAATAGAAGTGAGAGAGTGGTTGTAGAGAGAAGAAGATGTTTAGTAAAAAAGTATAAGACATCCTTGTGGATATCAGGTTCTATTCATGTTCATTATCTTTGAGGTTTTGTTATCTACCTGTAAATTGGACTGGATCCTGAATTCTTCCAGTTTCCTCAGATACTGGCTACAACTCTCCAAACTAACACTTCCCATTTTCTCCCACCCTTCTGACCTGAAGTCAATAAGAATAAAGACTTCCTTTCAGCCTTCTTGAAGGGGACCATACCATGTCCCTCTCACTATCCAGATAGCAGCCAAACTGCAGGCACTTGAATCTTGACCCAAGATTGAAGAGTCAAGTTTCAGGAATCATTTCCAGACTCTTGAAACTGCATAAGGGCTGGAGATCTAAACTTAAAATTGACTAGGGATGTTCCTCAGCATCTTGAGGCATCTAGAGGTGGACAGCTCTCCCAAGATCACAGATCAAGATCCTCATCTCCAATATAAAACTTTTAATTCTTTTGCCTTTTTGGTACTTTCTTTTTCTCTCTGTTAATGCATGGGAAGACAATGCCTCTTAACTCTGGCAGCTATTGCTGAATACAAAAAAAGGCCATAGTTATACAACAGAGTCCCTAGACTTTTCTTGCTAAGATGCCTTTAGATAAGAGATTTCCTTTAGTTTACTTATTGGCTGAACAAGGAGCAGTCTGTGCCATAACAAATACCTATTGTGGTACCTGGATAAACACCTCTGGTATTGTAGCCAATATGAGGAATTAACAAACAAGACACTTAGCTAAAACAAGTTGATGCCTTTCCAGGTACATTCTTTGATTTATTTGATGCCAACTGGTTTGGTTCATGGGGGCCCTAGCTAAAGAGTAGACATTACTCTCTTGGTATTATCCTCCTGATAGTCATCATTGTAGTCTCCCTGGTGCTCTGTGTTCTCTCAAAGGTCTTAAATGCATGTTCACAGCCATCAGATGGTCTCACTGTGCTTGAAGAAACAGGAACAAGATGAACAATGAGATAAATAGCAAAAGTAATTCTTCTATGGGCCTGATATCATAATCTACAAGTTTTCATGGTGAGACAGGAACAATTTTGATGGTGACTGAGAGTGACACTAATACCAAAGGTGGAATTGTTAAAGTAATTAAACAAGGGGGCCATTAGAGGTGGCCCTAATGCCATGATAGCCTATGTAAGCAAACCAAAATCTAAGCCTGTAAATGCCTCAAGGTTACAAAATCAAAAACTAAGGACAACCAATCACAAGCAGCCAAGTGAGCTTTAAGCTGTTGCCAGCCAAATAATTTCTTTTCTTTGCTTCCATACCTTCCCTAAGTAAGTCACTCTCCTGGCTCCTGTCAGTGGAGCACTCCTATTCACTTCCCATTTGGTGCTCAATTAGAATCAATCTTT
This sequence comes from Hyperoodon ampullatus, assembly GCF_949752795.1. Classification (NCBI taxonomy): domain Eukaryota; kingdom Metazoa; phylum Chordata; class Mammalia; order Artiodactyla; family Ziphiidae; genus Hyperoodon; species Hyperoodon ampullatus. The sequence goes on along the minus strand of NW_027640598.1, from coordinate 194,341 downwards.
GTTCAATTAAATTTGTAAAAATGTTAATATGCCTCAGTTTATCTTTTAACAGAACTCAAGAGAAGAAGAATAGTCTGTTATATTTACCCAGATATTTACCATCCTGTTCCTTTTCCTCTGCAAGTATAGTCATACTTCTGTCTAAAAATAAAATTTCATCTTTCTTATAGTGTTATACCCTGCTTTCTTCACCAGCAACACAAATTGAATGTCATTCAATGTCAATAAACATCCATTTGCATCATAATTTCAGTGCTTACAAGAATACTAATGGCCCATATAAACATGAAAGTATTAAAATTCGCCAACATTTGTTTTGGGTCAAGTAACATTTATTCTCAGAATTACAGTGTGACTTTTTTCCATCCTTATTTTACAGATGAAGATAGTAAAGAACTGGGAGGTTAAGTACTTTGCCTAAGCTAGCATACTTAGAAAGTGACACATCATGGATTTGAACCCAAATAGCATGGCTCCAGAGCCCATGAATATTTAGGGGGATAGAACTTGAGGCACACAGATTAACTATCAAGTTTCAGCCACATAAACCCAAACTGAGACACACTTACACATACAAATGCATTATCAAAAATTGTGCTCAGCTTCTTCCCTCCATAAATGGGTATTCTTTGAATATATTTCCAAAACACTAAAATCTCGAGTAACTTATTTATCTGTAAAAAGTATTTTCTATTTTCAATTTTTTCTCTTAATAAATTTTCCTGTTTACAATTCTTCAAACAATACAGAAATGTATATTTATAATATGAAATTACCCTGACTCTCCCTTCTGCTTGATACCTGTCTTCTGACCCAAAGGTGTCCACTCTCAATAGATTGGTGCCTTTTCTCCAGATGTGTTTGTCTGTAGGTGAAACATTATCATAATCAGAGATACACAAAAATATTTATTCATACATGTTTTCTTTTTCAGTATAGAATCCCATTATTCATATTCTGCAACTTGCCATTTTTTCATCGAAAATAACAGCTCTTCATGTTTTCATGTATTTTGTTAGCTAATGTGTCTTCAAATGTTACTTGGTATATATATTGTTCTTTACATGAATACGCCATTTATATTTGTACTACCCACTGCTGTGAAGGGTAGCAGAACCTGCCACGCAAAATATGCTTCTGTGGTGTAAGGAATATTTTGAGCTGATTATTTTAAGAAACAGACACAAGAAAATCTCTAAAAACAGAGTAGAACTTACCCTTTTGTAAGGAACATTTACATTTATAACGGAAATCTCCACAAGTAAGTGTCTCCCTCTCTGTTCTTCCCTCTGAAGGAGGACTTGAAATCACATGAAACTCTTGTCAATGGAGAAGGCACCAACTTTAATTGGCATAACAAACCTTACCCTTGTTAACCTTGCTTTTCTTGGTAAACTCGAATAACTGGCCTCTCCTCCCACCCCCAAAATCTTTCTTTGCCTTTGGCTGAAGATTGTTTTTAAGGTGGTGGCATGGACCATCTCAAGGAGTTATTCAGTTTCCCTGGGTATCTCCCATGTGTACATGAAGTATACATATTAACAAACTTATTTGTTTTTCTCTTGTTAATGTCTTTTATTACAGGGGGTCTCAGCCAAAAACTATGAAGGGTAAAGGGAAAATTATTTTTACTCTCCTACCATTTTGGCAATCATGAAGGGCTCCACTGGGGCACCTCACTTGCTCTGGAGTCTACAGATGGGATCCTGAAAAACTGGCAGAAGCTGGCTAAGGGTAAGAATTCTTACCAAAGTCAGCTCTCCTGGATCTCTGTCTGTAGTGTCCAGTCAAGAGGGGAAGGATAAAATCTTACAGTGTCTCTTCATTTCCAAATTCCAATTGGCCGAAGAAAAACATTTGTAAGATTTAATTCTTTGAATTGTGACTGGTGAATTTGGTTTTAGGTACCCGTTGGCTATTGATCCTTTTCCTCCCAGGGACAGCTATCACTTTCCTGTTTGTCTTGTATGTTCTGAGAACTTGGCTTGGCTTTCTGCCTGCCCAGGGCACATAGGTTGTCATTTCTTGTGTGTGCAGGTGGCTCGAACGTCAGGATGTAGGCCCCAAGAATATAGTCAACCAGAAATGTGGGTTGCACCCCATTTGCAGCTAATGTCCTACTGACTGTTGCCTACTCTTAGGGGGCATATCGATAATTACCTTGAATGTAAATGGATTAAATGCTCCAACCAAAAGACAGACTGGCTGAATGGATACGAAAACGAGACTCGTGGGCTTCCCTGGTGGCGCAGTGGTTGAGAGTCCGCCTGCCAATGTGGGGGACATGGGTTCATGCCCCGGTCTGGGAAGATCCCACATGCCGCGGAGGGGCTACACCAGTGAGCCATAGCCGCTGAGCCTGCACGTCCGGAGCCTGTGCTCCACAACGGGAGAGGCCACAACAGTGAGAGGCCCACGTACCGCCAAAAAAAAAAAAATGAGACTCATATATATGTTGTCTACAAGAGACCCACTTCAGACCTAGGGACACACACAGACTGAAAGTGAGGGGATGGAAAAAATATATACCATGCAAATGGAAATCAAAAGAACGCTGGAGTAGCAATATTCATATCAGATAAAATAGACTTTAAAATAAAGACTGTTACAAGAGATAAGGAAGGACACTACGTAATCAAGGGATCAATCCAAGAAGAAGACATAACAATTGTAAATATTTATGCACCCAACATAGGAGCACTTTGATACATAAGGCAAATGCTAACAGCCATAAAAGAAGAAATCGACCATAACACAATAGTAGTGGGGGACTTTAACACCCCACTTACACCAATGGACAGATCATCCAGACAGAAAATCAATAAGGAAACACAAGCTTTCAATGACACAGTAGACCAGATAAATTTAATTGATATTTATAGGACATTCCACCCACAAGCAGCAGAATACATTTTCTTCTCAAGTGCACACGGAACATTCTCCAGGATAGATCACATCTTGGGTCACAGATCAAGCCTCAGAAAATTTAAGAAAATTGAAATCATGTCAAGCATCTTTTCTGACCACAATGCTATGAGAGTAGAAATCAATTACAGGGAAAAAAATATATAAAAAACACAAACACATGGAGGCTAAACAATATGCTACTAAATAAGAGATCACTGAAGAAATCAAAGAGGAAATTTAAAAAATACATAGAAACAAATGACAAAGAAAAAGAAGGAAAATTTAAACAATAATTATCCTAGGCCTTTGACAATAGGCAAATATGCACCAAAACTCATTCTTAGAGAAAATTTACATCTTTTCTCAGTGCCTTTGAGATGTAGACTTTCAACTCTGTCTCTCTAGGACCTGAGAGCATCTCTTTTAAATGCAAACTTCAGGGAGGTGATTCTTGTCAGAAGTTAAAGAAATAAATTTATAGGAGCTACTTGGAAACTAGACAAATGAAAAAAATCTTAAAAGTCTTCTCTACAAATAGTGGTAAAAAGCTTTAGCCATCTGAGCAGATAACCTTAACTTTTCCATCTGCCAGAAACACAGTTTGAATCCAAGTGTTCTATTATAAATTAGTGAGTTTTAAACTATTGTACCTATATCATTGCTAAATTTAAAAATGAAAGCTATATCTTTATTTGTCTGTATGTCTATGTGTATGTTAGAGATGTGTGATACTTCTCTACCTCCAAATGGTAAAAGATTTGTAAAAGATCTCTATTTGATTGGCTTAAAGAAAAATAGGGCTTCCCTTGTGGCGCACTGGTTGAGAGTCCGCCTGTCGATGCAGGGGATCCGGGTTCGTGCCCCGGTCCGGGAAGATCCCACATGCCGCGTAGCAGCTAGGCCCGTGAGCCATGGCTGCTGAGCCTGTGTGTCCAGAGCCTGTGCTCTGCAACGGGAGAGGCCACAACAGTGAGAGGGCCACGTACTGCAAAAAAAAAAAAAAAGAGAGAAAAGAAAAAGAAGTGCTTATATAAATTAAGTATCGCTAAACTCTAAGAAGTAAAATAGAAACTAACACAAATGGTTTTTCAAGTTCACATGATGTGAGATAATCTAAAGTAAATAAAAACTAGTTTGTTTGTTGGATTAATTAAGACAGACATGTCTTCAGAGTTATCAACATTAAATATAATGCAGATACAACTTTTGTTCTACCTAGATATACTAGTCATAAGTTCATGTTATGTCTTACAATATTTGCCAGCAAGAAAAATAATAAGATTATGGCTAGCTGCTTAATGTCTTGTTAAAATTTCATGAGTGATCTCAACATAATTGTTAAGAGCAAGTGAGTTAAGTAAATGTACATAAGATAAAAGTGTATAAAATAACTTTCAAACAGTATTTTTTTTTTTTTTTTGGCAATACGCAGGCCTCTCACTGTTGTGGCCTCTCCCGTTGCAGAGCACAGGCTCCGGACATGGAAGCTCAGCGGCCATGGTTCACGGGCCCAGCCATTCCGCGGCACGTGGGGTCGTCCCGGACTGGGGTATGAACCCATGTCCCCTGCATAGGCAGGCGGACCCTCAACCACTGCGCCACCAGGGAAGCCCCTCAAACGGTAATAATTTTTTTTAAAAAATATTTATTTAATTTATTTTTGGCTGTGTTGGGTCTTAGTTGTGGCACGTGGGATCTTTCATTGTGGCATGCAGGTTCTTCATTGCAGCATGCGAGCTTCTCTCTAGTTGTGGTGTGTTGACTCCAGAGCACGTGGGCTCAGTAGTTGGGGAGCGCAGACTCTCTAGTTGTGGTGCATGGGCTCCAGAGTGCGTGGGCTCTGTAGTTGTGGAGTAATTATGTTTTATAATGTCCCCTTAAAAATAGTTTCCCAAATTATTAACTTTTAGTAACTTCCAACCTTAGAATTTTGCTGAGTTAAATTATAGATATTGTTGTAATACCTAGATCATTTCAAAATAATACACTGAAACATTAATTGCTAAATGTACATCTAGGTTTACCTACTTTTGTCCCCTTATTAAAAAGGAACAAAAGATATTTGGTCTTGTTAGCAAAAATGGCTTGTGCCACACTGAAAGTTTGTACTATGAGGAAGCACATGCTTTTAAAAATTATCAAATGTATTCATAAATTTGCCCATCTACAAACTGTCGGAATGGACCAGACAGTTCACAATTGCTTACTTCCTAGTTTTCACTATAGTTTATGGTTTGTAAGCATTAAGAATTCTAATTAATACATATAATTAAAGCTGCTAAAATTACTATGGGAAATTATTTCATCTCTGTATGTAAGAAAAGTAGGGTGTTTGGGGATAAGAAAATATTTGAGGTATGGAGATGCATTTTTGGTAAAGGAAAAGGTAATTTTGTCCTACAGTAGAATGACTTGTTTCAGAATGAGAAAGAGGAGAATACAGGACACACTAAATGGATATAGAAAGTAGAGGAGAGAGGAAGAGAAATTTACTTTGTATGGTCAAGCTGGCTAAAATTGAATGAATTTATTATAAAGGTTTAATTTTTTAATTTTATTTTTTTGGATGTATTTTTTAACTTTCTATCTTATATTGGTGTATAGCTCATTAACAATGTTGTGATAGTTTCAGGTGCACAGCAAAGCGACTCGGCCATACATATGCATGTATCCATTCTCCCCAAAACTCCCCTCCCATCCAGGCTGCCACATAACATTGAGCAGAGTTCCCTGTGCTATACAGTACACCCTTGTTGGTGATCAGTTTTAAATATAGCAGTGTGTACATGTCAATCCCAAACTCCCTAACTATCCCTTCCCTCCACCCTTCCCTCCTGGTAACCATAAGTCTGTTCTCTAAGTCTGTGAATCTGTTTCTGTTTTGGAAATAAGTTCGTTTGTATCATTTCTTTTTAGATTCCCCATATAAGCGATATCATGCAATATTTCTCTTTCCTGTCTGACTTACTTCACTCAGTATGACAGTCTCTAGGTCCATCCATGTTGCTGCAAATGGCATTATTTCATTCTTTTTTACAGCTGAGTAATATTCCATTGTATATATGTACCACAACTTCTCTATCCATTCCTGTGTCGATGGACATTTAGGCTGCTTCCATGTCTTGGCTATTGTAAACAGTGCTGCAATGAACATTGGGGTGCATTCATCCTTTTGGACCATGTTTTTCTCTGGATGAATACCCAGGGGTAGGATTGCAAGATCATATGGTAGCTCTAGTTTTAGTTTTTAAGGAGCCTCCATACTGTTCTCCATAGTGGCTGTACCAATTTACATTCCCACCAACAGTGTAGGAGGGTTCCTTTCTCTCCACACCCTCTCCAGCATTTATTATTTGTAGACTTTTTGGTGATGGTCATTCTGACTGGTGTGGGGTGATATCTCATTGTAGTTTTGATTTTCATTTCTCTAAGAATTGGTGACGTTGAACATCTTTTCATGTGTTTGTTGGCAATTTGTATGTCTTCTTTGAAGAAATGTCTATTTAGGTGTTCTGCCCATTTTTGATTGGGTTGTTTGTTTTGATGATATTAAGCCACATGAGCTATTTGTATATTTTGGAGACTAATCCCTTGTCAATCACATCATTTGCAAACATTTTCTCCCAATCTGTGGGTTGTCTTTTCCTTTTATTTATGGTTTCCTTTGCTGTTTAAAAGCTTTTGAGTTTAATTAGGTCCCATTTGTTTATTTTTCTTTTTATTTCCATTACTCTGGGAGACGGATTGAAAAAGATATTGCTGCAATTTAGGTAAGAGTGTTCTGCCTGTTTTCCTCTAGGAGTTTTATAGTGTCCAGTCTCATATTTAAGTCTTTAATCCATTTTGACCTTATTTTTGTGTATGGTGTTAAAGAATGATATAATTTTATTTTTTTTACATGTAGCTGTTCAGTTTTCCCAGCAACATTTGCTGAAGAGGCTGTCTTTCCACCATCATATAGTCTTGCCTCCGTTGTCATAGATTAATTGACCATAGGTGCACGGGTTTATTTCTGGGCTTTCTATCCTGTTCCATTGATCTATATTTCTATTTTTGTGCCAGTACCATACTGTTTTGATGACTGTAACTTTGTAGTATAGTCTGAAGTCAGGGAGCCTGATTCCTCCAGCTCCATTTTTTTTTTCTCAAGATTGCTTTGGCTATTCAGCGTCTTTTGTGTCTCCATACAAATTTAAAATTTTTTTGTTCTAGTTCTGTGAAAAAATGCCATTGGTAATTTGATAGGGATTGCATTGAATCTGTAGATTGCCTTGGGTAGTGTAGTCATTTTGACACTATTGATTCTTCAAATCGAGGAACATGGTATATCCTTCTATCTGTTTGTCTCTTCTTTGATTTTTCCATCAGCATTTTATAGTTTTTGGAGTACAGGTCTTTTGTCTCCTTAGGTAGGTTTATTCCTAGGTATTTTATTCTTTTTGATGTGATGGTAAATGGGATTGTTTCTTGAATTCACTTTCTGATCTTTCATTGTTAGTGTATAGAAATGCCACAGTTTTCTGTGTATTCATTTTGTAGCCTGCAACTTTACCAGATTCATTGATGAGCTCTAGTAGTTTTCTGGTAGCATCTTTAGGATTTTCTCTATATAGTATCATCTGCAAACTGTGACAGTTTTACTTCTTCTTTTCCAATTTGGATTCCTTTTATTTCTTTTCCTTCTCTGATTGCCATAGCTAGGACTTCCAAAAACTGTGTTGAATAAAAGTTGTGAGAGTGGACATCCTTGCTTTGTTCCTGATCAAAGTGGAAATGCTTTCAGCTTTTCACTATCGAGTATGATGTTAGCTGTAGGTTTGTTATATAAGGCCTTTATTGTGTTGAGCTATGTTCCCTCTGTGCCAACTTTCTGGAGAGTTTTTATCATAAATGGGTGCTGAATTTTGTCAAAAGCTTTTTCTGCATCTATTTAAATGATCATGTGGTTTTTATTCTTCAATTTGTCGATGTGGTATATCACATTGATTGATTTGTTGATATTGAAAAATCCATGCATCCCTGGGATAAATCCCACTTGATCATGGTGTATGAACCTTTTAATGTATTGTTGGATTCGAATTGCTAGTATTGTGTTGAGGATTTTTGCATCTATGTTCATCAGTGATATTGGCCAGTAATTTTCTTTTTTTGTGGTATCTCTGTCTTGTTTTGGTATCAGGGTTATGGTGGCCTTATTTGAATGAGTTTGGGAGTGTTCCTTCCTCTGCAATTTTCTGGAACAGTTTGAGAAGGATAGGTGTTAGCTCTTCTCTAAATGTTTGATAGAATTCGCCTGTGAAGCTGTGTGGTCCTGGGGTTTTGTTTGTTGGAATATTTTTAATCACAGTCTCAATTTCAGTGCTTGTGTTTGGTTTGTTCATATTTTCTATTTGTTCCTGGTTTAGTCTTGGGAGACTGTACCTTACTAAGAATTTGTGCATTTCTTCCAGGTTGTCCATTTTATTGGCATAGAGTTGATTGTAGTAATCTCTCATGATCCTTCGTATTTCTGTGGTGTCAGTTGTAACTTCTCCTTTTTCATTTCTAATTTTATTGATTTGAGTCCTCTCCCTTTTTTTCTTGATGAGTCAGGCTAAAGGTATATCAATATTTTTATCTTTTCAAAGAACCACCTTTTAGTTTCATTGATCTTTGCTGTTGTCTTCTTTGTCTCTATTTCATTTATTTTTGATCTGATCTTTATGATTTCTTTCCTTCTACTAACTTTAGGTTTTGTTTGTTCTTCTTTCTCTAGTTGCTTTAGGTGTAAGGTTAGTTTGTTTAACTGAGATTTTTCTTGTTTCCTGAGGTAAGATTGTATTGCTATAAACTTTCCTCTTAGAACGGCCTTTGCTGAATCCCATAGGTTTTGGATCATTGTGTTTTCATTTTCATTTGTCTCTAGGTATTTTTTTATTTTCTCTTTGATTTCTTCAGTGAACCATTGCTTGTTTAGTAGCATATTGTTTAGCCTCCATGTGTTGTGGTTTCTATAGTTTTTTTCTTGTAGTTTATTTCTAATCTCATAGCACTGTGGCTGGAAAAGATGCCTGATATATTTTCAATTTTCTTAAATATACTGAAGCTTGCTTTGTGGCCCAGCATGTCATCAGTCCTGGAGAATGTTCCACATGCCCTTGAGAAGAATGTGTATCCTGCTGCTTTTGGATGAAATGCTCTATAAATATCAATTAAGTCCATCTGGTCTAATGTGTCATTTAAGGCCTGTATTTCCTTATTGATTTTCTGTCTGGATGATCTGTCCATTGATGAATGTGGGGTATTAAAGTCCCCCACTCTTATTGTGTTACTGTCGATTTCTCCCTTTATTGCTGTTAATATTCCCCTTAAATATTGAGGTGCTACTATGTTGGATGCATATATATTTACAATTGTTATATTTTCTTCTTGGATTGATCTCTTGATCATTATGTAGTGGCCTTCTTTGTCTCTTATAACAGTCTTTATTTTAAAGTCTACTTTTTTCTGATATGAGTATTGCGACTCCAGCTTTCTTCTGATTTCCTTTTGCATGGCATATCTTCTTCCATCCTGTCACTTTCAGTCTGTATGTGTCCCTAGGTCTGAGGTGGGTCTCTTGTAGACAACATATATATGGGTCTTGTTTTTGTATCCATTAAGCCAGTCTGTGTCTTTTGGTTGGTGCATTTAATCCAATTACATTTAAGGTAATTATCTATATGTGTGTTCCTATTGCCATTTTCTTAATTGTTTTGGGTTTGTTTTTGTAGGTCTTTTATCTTCCCTTCCTCTTTTGCTCTCTTCTCTTGTGATTTGATGACCATGTTTAGTGTTGTGTTTGGGTTACTTTTTCTTTTTTGTGTGTGTATCTATTGTAGTTTTTGGGTTTGCTCTTTGCATGAGGTTTTGATATAGCTGTCTATATATGTACAGGGTTGTTTTAAGTTGCTAGTCTCTTTCCCACCTAGAGGAGTTCCTTTAGCATTTGTTGCAAAGCTGGTCTGGTGGTGCTGAATTCTCTTTGCTTTCGCTTGTCTGTAAAGCTTGTGGTTTCTCCAGTAAATCTGAATTAGAGCCTTGCTGGGTAGAGTATCTTGGCTGTAGGTTCTTCCCTTTCATCACTTTAAACATATTGTGCCATTCCCTTCTGGCTTGCAGAGTTTCTGCTGAGAAATCAGCTGATAACCTTATGGGAGTTCCCTTGTATGTTATTTGTCATTTTTCCCTTGTTGCTTTTAGTATTGTTTCTTTGTCTTTAATTTTTGTCAGTTTGATCACTATGTGTCTCGGCGTGCTCCTCCTTGGGTTTTTCCTGCCTGGAACTCTGCACTTCCTGGACTTGGTTGACTGTTTCCTTTCACATGTTAGGGAATTTTTCAGCTATTGTCTCTTCAAATATTTTCCTGGGTCCATCCTCTCTCCTCCTTCTGTGACCCCTGTAATGTGCATGTTGGTGTGTTTAACGTTGTCCCAGAGGTCTTTTAGGCTGTCTTCATTTCTTTTTTCTTTATTCTGTTCCATGGCAGTGATTTCCACCATTCTGTCTTCCAGGTTACTTATCCATTCTTCTGCCTCAGTTATTCTGTTATTAATTCCTTCTAGTGTATTTTTCATTTCAGTTATTGTACTGTTCATCTCTGTTTGTTCTTTAGTTGTTCTAGGCCTTTTTCAAACATTTCTTGCATCTTCTCCATCCTTGACTCCATTCTTTTTCCGAGATCCTGGATCACCTTCACTTTCATTATTCTAAATTCTTTTTCTGGAAGGTTTCCTATCTCCACTTCATTTAGTTCTTTCTTCTGGGGTTTTAGCTTGTTCCTTCATCTGGGACATATTCCTCACCTTTTCATTTTGTCTAACTTTCTGTGGTTGTGGTTTTCATTCTGCAGGATTGTATTACTTCTTGCTTCTTCTGTCTGCCCTCTGGTGGATGAGGCTATCTAAGAGGCTTGTGCAAACTTCCTGATGAGTGGAACTGGTGGTGGGTAGGCAGGGCATGCTCAGTAAAACTTTAATCCACTTGTCTGCTGATGGGAGGGGTGTGTTCCCTCCATGTTGGTGTTTGGCCTGAGGCGACCCCGCACTGGAGCCTGCAAGCTGTTTGGTGGGGCTGATGGGGGCCTCCGGCAGGGTTCACACCAAAGAGTACTTCCCAGAGCTGGTGCTGCCAGTGTCCTTGTCCCCATGGTGAGCCAAAGCCACCCCCCACCTCTGCAGGAGACCCTCCAACACTAGCAGGTAGGTTTGGTTCAGTCTCCTGTGGGGTCACTGCTCCTTTCCCCTGGGTCCTGGTGCACATAAGACTTTGTGTGTGCCCACCAAAAGTGGAGTCTCTTGTTTCCCCCAGTCCTGTGGAAGTCCTGCGATCACATCCTGCTGGCCTTCAAAGTCCGGTTCTCTGGGGATTCATCCTCCTGTTGCCGAGGCCCCCCAGGTTTGGAAGCCTGACACATGGCTCAGAACCTTCACTCCAGTGGGAGAACTTCTGTCATATAATGGTTCTCCGGTTTGTGAGTCGCCCACCCAGCAATTACGGGATTTGATTTTATCATGATTGTGCCCCTCCTACCATCTCATTGTGGGTTCTCCTTTGTCTTTGGATGTGGGGTATCTTTATTTGTGGGTTCCAGCGTCTTCCTCTCAATGGTTATTCAGAAGATAGTTGTGATTCTGGTACTCTGGCAAGAAGGGGTGAGCACACATCCTTCTACTCCCCCATCTTGAGCCAATCTTCCATAAATGTTTAAATAATAAGCTTTAATATCAATAGTATATTTATGTTAAAATAAAACTTAATTTTCTTTCATTTGCTATGAAGACAGGGTTTCTTTGACTGTAGGTCTGCTCTTGATAAGAGATTGGGAAAGGTTTCTCTGTACCTTTTAAATAATCTGCCTAGAAAGGTGATCATTTTTCTCTTTCCAAAATAATTTCCTGTGCTTCATGTTGTGTTTATCATGTCTTTAATTACATAAGAAAACTGTCTTCTCAGTATTAAAATAGCTAAGTTTTGCTCACAACTATGTAACCTGCTGTATTTGCTTTTAAATTCTTTTATTGTCACTTTGGTTAAATAGATAATTAAGTATTGTTCCATAATGATCTGTGATCCCATTTAGTCAAATGTCCCTTTCTCTTCAACTATCTATAACCCCATGTTATTTTGGGGATCTCAAGAAGAGACAAAAAGAGCAAAAATCATTAGAAAACCTTGGTGTCTACTATTCAACGATAAGTACTCTTAAGAGGTGAGTGTATATTTGTTTTCAGAAATTTTGTTATGCAAATATAACCTGCATTTCTAAGATGAGCAATGAGATGATACCCTACATATGGTTTTGTAAATTGCTTTTTTTCTACAAACATCATATTATGGAGGTCAAGTCAAGCCAAGCAGTATAAGCCTACATAATAATAAAATGGCCTTAAGCACTAATGGTCAATTTAGGTATGATAATAATAAGAATGGTTAATATTATTACTGACTTCCTCTGGCCCTACAGTGTTGTAAATGCTAAACCTATTTTTGGTCATTTAATTCCCACCACGTCCTGTGAGGAGAAGCTATTGTTTCTGAACTGTAACCATCAGGGAACTGAGGCACAGTGATGGCAATGCTAGCCTGTCACAAGATTAAGATATGAACCAATTCTGGGTGGCAGCTGAGCCCCACATCTAAATAGTGTACACTAGTGCTTCTCATCTGATACGACCCTCAACCTTACCGTTCATCAGGGCACAGCGAAATAAAATTAACGTCCTATGTTTTTTTCTCAGTTAGCTGGGCAAAAGTTTAAACAACAGATATTAATCAGTGTGGTTTGGAATTTGGAGACCTGTGTCCTGTTATATTGTGGAAGGGGCTCCTCCAACATTTTGTCTCCCTTCCTGTGCCTCAGGGATGTTCCCCTACTAAAGTGGAAAACTTTCCTGTGCTTGGAGCAGAAAATGTTTATGTTTCTCCAGGCTTTTTAATATTTTGTATAATTGCAAGGGCAATAGGAATTTATTACAGTTAAAATAGATAACATACAAAGGGAAATAAAATAATAATACCTCAAAGCCCACCATCTGAAGGAAAGCCCTTCTAGGCGCTTAGCACCGAGCCGACTGAGAGGAATATGTGTTGGGTGCAGGGCTTGGGCTGCTGCTCTCGCCGCTTCGGTCACCGCCCCTGGAAACCCTTTTGTAAAGCCTATACAGTTCAGACCCCCGAGAGTATGTCTCCAACTGCTGCTACAGAGGTTTATTCAAAAGCTTTAGCTGTTTGCCATGGACCACTGGACCTCTATGACTTTCTGATCAAAGCTCGTGAGCTAAAGGACGATGAACATCAAAGAAGAGTCATACAGTGTTTGCAGGAATTACATGAGGACCTTAAAGGATACAGTATAGAGGCAGAAGACCTTTTTTTTTCCTAAGGTACAGGGAAAACAATGGTGATGGTCGTGTTTTATGCTTATGTGGAAATGAAGAGGAAAAAACGGGTTCATTTTCATGGTTTCATGCTAGATGTTCACAAAAGAATACACTGCCTTAAACAGAGTTTGCCAAAAAGGAAACCAGGACTCATGGCTAAATCATACGATCCAATAGCTCCTATAGCTGAAGAAATCAGTAAAGAAGCATGTCTCTTATGTTTTGATGAATTTCAGGTCACTGACATTGCTGATGCCATGATTCTGAAACAGCTTTTTGAAAATCTGTTCAAAAATGGGGTCATCGTTGTGGCAACATCCAACAGGCCACCAGATGTTCTCTATAAAAATGGACCCCAAAGAGCTAACTTTGTACCATTCATAGCTGTCCTGAAAGTCTCTGAGGCAATGAGAGAGTGGAATGCATGTATGTGGGCAATGCTGTATGTCTTTCTGGAATACTGTAACATGGTCCAGCTAGATTCTGGGATAGATTATCGGAAAAGGGAACTTCCTGATGCAGGAGAACTCTACTATCTCCCAAGTGAAGCTGATGTGGAGGCTGTCATGGATAAGTTATTTGATGAGCTGGCTCAGAAACAAAGGGATTTAACTAGACCAAGGATTCTAAAAGTGCAAGGCAGAGAACTGCGGCTGAATAAATCCTGTGGAACCATTGCCGACTGCACATTTGAAGAGCTATGTGAGAGAGATCCCATCCAGGATACCACATTACCTTTAGTCATCATGCCTCCTTAGATTCCTCTTAGTTGTGACAATTTCTCAGACTTTCCTTCTTTTTGATGACCCTGACAGTTTTGAGGAATACTGGTCAGTTATTTTGTAGACTGTCCCTCAAATGGGATTTGTCTGATGTTTTTCTCATGATTTGACTGGAATTGTAGGCTTTGGGATGAAGACCACAGAGGTCAAGTGCTATTTTCATCAGATCATATCAAGGGCACATATGATCAATATGACTGTTGATGTTAACCTTGATCACACTTGTCTGAGGTAGTGTTTGTCTCCACTATAAAGTTACTCTTTTCCCCCTTTTTCCATAGTGAACTCTTTGGAAGGAAGTTCTTGCTGAGTTTTTATACTTATGTGGAAATGACGAGGAAAAAACGGGTTCCACAATTATCTAACAAGGCTGTTAAAATACTTTCCCCTTTTCCAACTACATATTTGTTTGAGGCTAGATTTTCTTATATGACTCAACCAAAGCAACATATAACAATAGTCTGACTGTAGAAGCAGGTATGAGAATTCCACTATCTCCTATTACACCAGACATTAAAGAGATTTGCCCAAAGTATAAAACAATTCTACTCTTCTTACTATTTTCTTTTTTTTTTTTTTTTTTTTTTTTTGCGGTACACGGGCCTCTCACTGCTGTGGCCTCTCCCGTTGCAGAGCACAGGCTCCGGATGTGCAGGCTCAGCAGCCATAGCCCATGGGCCCAGCCGCTCCGTGGCATGTGGGATCCTCCAGGACCAGGGCACGAAGCCATGTCCCCTGCATCGGCAGGCGGACTCCCAACCACTGAGCCACCAGGGAAGCCTCCTTACTATTTTCGTTTTAGAAATATAATTATTTTCATAAAAATGTTATTTCTGTTAATTTTATGGGTTGAATATAATGGTTTTATCATTGTTATTTTAAATAAATTAATAAATATTTTATTAAAAAAAAGAAAAGAAAAGCCCTTGTAATGTTTTCATCTGCATTATATTCCTCCAGAGTTATTCTTATGCAGGTATTATATATTTATACATGTATGCATACATTTATATATTTACATACAAATCATAAGATCTCATCTTACACTTAATTTTATAACTTGTCTCACTGTAGTGGGTTGAATTGGGTGCCCCCCAGTATTTCCAAATCATAACACCCCCTACCTTAGTTGGAAATAGGGTCTTTGCAGATATAATTAAGTTAAAGATCTCAAGAGATGATTGGATTTAGGATGGTCCCTAAACCCAATGACTAATGTCCTTATAAAAGAAAGGAGGCAGATTTCGCACACACAGGGAAGAAGGCCATGTGAAGACAGAGGCAGAGACAGGAGTTATGCTGCCACAAACGAAGGGAAGCCAGGAGCCACCAGAAGCTGGAAGAGGAAAGGAAGAATTCTCCTCTGGAAGCTTCAGAGGAAGCTTGGCCCTGCCGACACCTTGATTTCAGATTTCTGGTCTCTAAAACTATGGGATAATGCATTTCTGTTGTTCTAAGCCACGACGTTCCTGTTAATTAGTAACAGCAGCCCTAGGAAACAAACACACTCACTAACCGTATACCCCAAATGTCATTGATTGTGAATAAACACCACTCTGTATCCTATTTTTTTGTGTGTGCCTGTGGGGATAGTAATGATAAAAATATATGCGAAAAATAAATATGGCTAAATTTTTAAACTCCTAATGATTTTTACTGTATTGATTCATTTAATGCTCCAGGCACCCTTATGAGGTAGATACTGTTGCTCAACCCCATTTTGTAGATGAAAAACTGAGGGACGGAGAGAACTTGGCCTAGGACTACACAGAGAACAGGACAGCTTGGGTTTGTACCTCACGCTCCAGAGCCTGGGAAACTGTCAAAGATTTGTTGTTAAGTAACAGAAGAAGTCTGCATAGCATGTATAATTTAGGAGGTCATTAAGGCAATTTTCATGTATTAACTATTTATACAAATAGCTGGACCTAGTGACCTTGGTGAGAGCATGTTCACTGCAGGATTCAATAGTGCAGTGAGATAAGAGGTTAGTGGGAAGTGAAGAATGTTAACTGGGAATGCAGAAAATGCTTTCTGGAATGTTGATTTTGAAGGACGGGGGAGAAAGGGAGAGAGAAACAGACACACACACACACACACACAGAGAGAGAGAGAAACAGAGACAGACACAGAGAGAGAGAAGGCCTGTGACTGAATGGGGAAAAGGGGTCCAAAGAGGGATTTTCTTTTACATCTTCAGTTCCTTGAAAGTATAAAAGTTAATATTGCAGGAGTCATGTCATCTCAGATTTAACCTTTGAAAGAAATTTCCCATATTTCCCTCTTATTTCCACGTTAGAGTTAATGGGATGCCTCCAATGAACAGTATGGGTTTTTGAGCTCAATATATATTGAGCTATGAGTGATAGGAAGAATGGATAATTGTGAGTCAAAGAAATGGTAGTAATTTATGGATTTTTGCCTCTCAGGAAGGCAGCACATGGCTGAAATCCTGGTGTGACATGATCTGAGGACCCCTGCACAGTTGAATTGGACACAAGTCTAGAATTTTCCTATAAACGTATTAACATACAGAGCAGTCCAGGAGCAGCAGTTAGACAAACACCGCAACTCGCTGCCCTGGTGCCATCTCTCACTGAGCTCACCAGGTGAATCAAAGGCAAGCCTGTCTTCCCAGCATGGGGAACTGGGTTAGGGTCTGCTCAGAGGCACAATGTTGGGCAGCTCTTAGGAGCTTCTGAGTCTCGCATGAAACTAGAGATCCTTCTGTCTTTAAAACTTTAAACTCAAGGCATACCAGAGAGAGCTTTGCTTCCTTCATAAAGATATCTACATTCTCATTAGGAAAAAGAATGAAAAATGCCTTTCTACAGTGCCTGCCTTAGCCCTAAGGCTCAGCCAGCCCCTGCTACTGAGTCTTGACTTTTAAAGAGCCCTTGAAGTCCCACTATGTACCATATACTTTGAGCAGGTTTTCTCATTTTCTCCTTGGGATGGCTGTGGGACAAAAGGATCCTGAGTCCCATTTCATAGACAACAAAGCTCAGGCTCATAGAACCGACAGCACCTCTCCATATAAGTGGTAAGATTCAAATGAAGTTACATCCCTTGTCCTAAGGAGAGGACACAGAGCAGCTTCCCTTTGAGAAAATGGGCTTCCAAGGCTTGAGAAGTGAGCATCTTACACTCCCCTGATATTGTGGCCCCATGGGTGCTCACCCAAAAATCCCTCTTGATGATGAAGATGATAGTGCACATATGTGTGCACATACATTCTTCACGTTATAAACATTCATTACATTCAATTTTACAGAAGAAAAAAGTAGATTTTAAAATTGAATTGACAGTGTGTGTATGTGTGTGTGTGTTTCTATATGTCCTATGGCTTGTACACACCACTTCACAATCTTTATCTTCATATCAGACCAGACCTTGATTCCTATCTCAGATTTAGATATGCCAGAAAAATGGTAGATACAGAGAAATTGCCACCAATAAGTGAACAATTACGGAAAACACTGAGACCATTGACCCAGAGCCCAAACTTCATCCTCACTCTCCTTTGCCAAGCTCCCTGGTCGGAGCCTCAGGGCTGCAATCCTGGATCTGGCCAAAAGGTGGCTTCCACCTCCATTTTTCTTTCACAAAGAAAATGAGCACATGATGTCAAGAATAAGAAGATCTTGGAATGTTTTGTTTACTGAGACACTAATTATGTTTGTAAAACTTAAATGTATTACTGGAGCAGTCCCATCTGCTGTTGACCCGAAAAGAACATCGAGTTCATTGAGGTATCTCCTTCCCTCCTAAGTGTAGGTTGAAGTGTCCACACTGCAGACGGGGGGTCCCTCCCAGAGAGTAGGGTGTTCACCCTCCAGCCCCACCCAGCCCGTAGAGTCTATCCAGAACTTTTCCCACTCCGTGTCTGTCATATTCTGTCCATGACACTGGACACAGCCGCCAAGACCCCGCTCTGGAGCCCCATTCTCTCTTCCACCTCCCACCAGTCCTGCAAAGCCCTTCAACAGTCAACCATTGCCAACACGCTACTGCCACCTGCTATTTCGTCTTCGTATTCAAGACCCGGAGTATATGTTTTTACACTCTTCTTTTACACCGAACAGGTTTTTCAGACAAAATTAGAATCATTCTATACATAGGTTCATGAGCTGGGTTTTGAGGAAGAGGATGGTATTTTTTTGCTCTTTGAATGAACGTCTTTGTAGAGAAGTTTGACAATGGAGATACGATGGTGCCACCTCGTGACAGTGGACTGAACTGCAGCATGAACATCGCTGAGCCAGAAGGTGGGAGAGAAAGGCCTAAATCCACAGAGCTTTCTGGAAGTTTGGGTGGAAAAGGGACACACTCCGGGTACAGGGTTACTGAGGTATCTAGAAAGAAAGTGCAGCCTCTTTCTATGCTGAGTGTAAAGCTCTATGTGATTTCAACATAAAGACCATTTTTCTTTTTATGTTTTAACAGAAAGATTTTTTTTTTTTTTTTGCGGTATGCAGGCCTCTCACTGCTGTGGCCTCTCCCATTGCGGAGCACAGGCTCCGGACGCGCAGGCTCAGCAGCCGTGGCTCACGGGCCCAGCAGCTCCGTGGCATGTGGGATCTTCCCGGACCGGGGCACGAAACTGTCTCCTGCATCGGCAGGTGGACCCCCAACCACTGCGCCACCAGGGAAGCCCAGAAAGATTTGTTTTTTAAAGACCTCTGGATAAAGGGGTATACACCTATATAAGCAAATCTGGATCCCTGTCATTTATGATCACTGTAACCCACCTTGGCACTTATTGTGACCATATTTCCATGTAAATCAATTTCTGTGATAACATTTTAAGTTACTTGACAATAAAATTTCACTTATTTTTTATATTGACCTGTTGTTGCATCATATGGATGCTCCAGAATTCACTTTTCCAGTACTAGTGATGTAAATATAGTTCCTTTACCACGTTTTCTATTACAAACTATGGTGTGCTTAACATTCTTGTTCATATACATGCAGATATCTTAGTAAGCATTTTATAATGTCCTGAAGTGTTCTTTCAAAACAATGAAATACCTATTTTATTTGAACAAACTCTTACTATTTTATATTTCTAACAATACTATATGAAAATTCCTGTTTCTGCACACTTTAGAAATAATGTGAATCGCTGCTAATCTGATAGGCAACAAATCCTCTCTCCTTGTCGTCACTATAACTCGTTTTTGCTGCCTGACTAGAATTCCATCCTATGGATGTGACATAGTGGAGTCTCACAACCTCGCGTCATTTGGAATTCAGTGTTCCTTATATTCCCCATTGTCAAGGATGTGTGGATGGCATTTAACTGTGCTGAAGGGCACAGTTCAGGATTCATGCGGCTATTTGCAAATGAGCTGAATGTGTCCTCTTTGAGCACACATTGCACTCTCTGGTGAGAGTCCTAGGATTCAAAACGCAGCCTGGTCGATGCATGAATATATATGGTGTGAGTGTGTCAGTGTATGGGTGCATGTGTGTGTGTGTGCGCACTGACAACCACATTTCCTTCTGTTTCTTTCAACCCCTTCATGGCCTTGCTTCTCAGTCGTTCTCCCTTCCTAAATCCAGGCCCAGGAATGAAGGTAGGGAATTATCAGGAGGGCAATCCTTATAACCAACTCCTATCACCATCCTTAACTATGTCCGTCCTGAATGTAATTTGCTTGTTATGGTGGTACAAAAGAAGACCAGGCCAACATCATATTTTACTTTTATTTTTAATTTCTTTTATTTTAAACAGCTTTCTTTGGGTAAAATTTATAGGCAATAACGTTCACACATTTTAAGGGTACAGTGTGATGACTTTTAGTAAATGCATGCAACCATCACCATAACTGAATTTTAGGCATTTCTGTAGTTCCCAAAACTTCCATAATGCTTGAAAACACTGAAGCCCCGTACCCATACTTAGTACGAGGCAAGCACTGATTTGCTGTCTGTCTCTATGGATTTGCCTATTTTGAACATTCCCTATAAACTGAATCATATAGTATTTGGTCTTTTATGTTTGACTCTGTTCACTTAGCATAATGGTATCAAGGATCATATATGTTGTACATGTATCAGTGCTTCATTCATTTCATGGCTGAATAATAGTTTGTTGTATGGCTATGCCAAATTTTACTTGTGCATTTATCAACTGATAGGCATTTGAGTCGTTTCCACTTTTTGGCTGTTATGAGTAATGGTACTATGAATATTTTTCTCTGAGTTTTTATGTAGACGTGTTTTTATTTCTCTTGAGTATGTAACTAGAAGTGGAACTGCTGGGCCATACGGCGCCTCAACACGTGAGACAACATTACAATTTCAGATGATTTCATTCCATAATTGGAAGTACCTTGAGAAAAAAAAAAGAGAGACAGGTGAGACAGTCTCTAGTGAGGCGACCCTAATAAACATGGTTATCCTGCTATAGACCTATTTGTAAAATCCCTTTCAATGATGCAAAAGTATGAGACATGTGGGGGACATTTTCAACTTCATTTGAAAGCCAACTGTCTATAGCACACACTTCCCCATTATCTGACTTGGTCTCCATGGAAGGTGTTTTACAATTCTAGATTTCAGGTAACTGACAGTATCAGTTTGCAATGTAAACCTTGTCTGTAGACAAGCAACTTAATTGTATCCTGGCTAGGGAAACCTCTGTCTCCATTTGACCATGCATTTCAAAACTCATGTTGTATAAATGTGACAAAAAGGTGGTTGTTGACTTGGGCAAGATCAATTTCAGTGGAGGAGTGGAGGGACGTCCCCATTAGATGAGAGATGAAGACTGAGTTGGAGGGGAGGACGGGGGATGTGAATTGAGTATCAAGAGTTCATTGTAGATCTTTGGTTGCAGAGTGCAGAATATATATGTAAAGAGGTCAGTAACCAGAGATGTGGACAGAGGTCCACAGCATTAAATGATGTTCTATAATCACCATTTATCAGAAACTTGAGCAGCTTGAAATCTTAATGAGAAGGATCTATCTCTTCCTAGATTTAACATCTGAATTTACCACACCAGCCTTCCCACACTTTATTTCCTTGTTTCCTTCCATTCAGGAGAAGCCTAAAACTTACTGAAGGGCTAGTGCAGAGTTTCTTCTTAATGTCTGTTAAACGTATGAACAGATGAATAGGTGGATGCACGACGTGTCAAAGATGTGCTAAGAATTTAAGGATTTTTATCCCTGAGTGCGGAGCTCCTCGTGCAGATGACTGAACCCATGGTGGTGGATGGCTGAGAGGATGCAGCTTCTCAGGACTCTGCAACTGACAGCTGCAAGATGGGAGCCCTCAACTTCAGTGTTCAGAAGCACATTTAGGCAGACTGCCACACCTTATGTCCTGGAGGGATCCATCCCAGACCTGAGCAGGTGAGTTCACAGACAGGCTTGCCTTCCATCTGGGGGAACGAGACTACTGTCTGCTCAGAAGCTTGCTGTGGTCCAACTCTTGTGCCATTTCGAAAGACTCCAGAACGAGCAGATCCAGCTCCTCTCTAAACTTGAACTCAACATATATCACAAAGAGATATTCTCAGTCTCTTTCTAGGGATACACATTGTCCTTAGGAGCCCCCAGAGGACACACACACACACACACACACATACACAGCCTGGAACCTTCATGCAGGCAGTAGCCCTAGGAGAACTTGCTGTCTTATAAGGCCGTCACTCATGGTTTGTTAGTTTGCAGAGGTCACTGGAAGTTTTTGCATTAATAACTAATGCAAATGATGATTAGCAGAATAGTCTGCATACTAGGGATACTTTTAAATAACCTTACTATCCAATTAAATCTGATGACAATAAGAGAATTTCTATGTTCATGTTTTAAAAGTGTAACAATAAACTACTGAGAATTTCCAGTGTGGGTGTGCATATGGGGACTCCTACAAAGTCTGATATTGCTGGTGGGGATTTCACTTAGTACAACTTTTTCACAGGTTGATTTATCAATATGCATTAATGAATCCAGGAAGTTTTGACCTTCTTGCATTTGGAGCCTGTTCCTTCAATTATTCATCCTCAGCATAACACCTGTACCGCTATTATACTGTGCATATTCCTTATGTTGTCTGGGAATTCACTTTCAAACACTAATGACCTAATCACATTCACTTGTCTCCACAGAATAGGAAATTGAAGTTCAATGATGTTCATTGACTTGCATAAATACAAGCAGGACTATCAGCCTGGCATCGGAAGTGAAGATAGATTTCAGAAGTGAGACAGATCAGCAGGAAAACAAGACTTATTTGAATATGGTGTCATGTGCGGCTGAGCATCATGCAGTCTGCACTTGGACATACAGGGTGTCAGTCCTTGCTTTTCCTCTTAAGAGAAGGATGACCCCCAGCCGAGTTTCTTAACCTCTGTACATTACTGTTTCTCCAGCTACAACATGATGTAAAGATATGTTATTCTCTACCTTCCAGGAATGTTGTGGAAAATGCATGAGAGAGAAAAAATGCATGCATTCACAATCGATAAGTCCCTATGATTTTCTGGGTCAGAGGTCCTGCCCTAATTTATAACTTTTCAGTTCCAACCACCCTAATTCTCTTCACAAATGGCCATTCAAGTACAAAGTAATGCAAGGACTTATGCCTATTGAATTCATTCAACACAGAGTTTGATAATATCTGAAGTGTAGATTGGAAAGTAATTACGTAGAAATAATAGCTTCTTCCATCCCATCTAAGGTCTCAAAAGTGCTTTCCCAGATAGTATCTCATTAGCCTCTACATCTGAGAGGTTTTATCCAAAAAAATGGCCAGCATGGGGGAACGATTTACCCAAGAACCTATGATGTGCCTGGCCCCCAGTAATTTACTGTAGTGTTCTTCTGCAAAGCCCATTCTTGCTGGGTTACAGTACATGTTATTCTTTTTTATTATTATTGAAGTATAGTTGATTTACAATGTTGTGTCAATTTCTGCTGTACAGCAAAGTGATTCAGTTACGCATATATATTCCATTGGACTTTCTGTTCCATTATGGTTTTATGAGGATATTGAATATAGTTTCCTGTGCTATACAGTAGGACCTTGTCGTTTATCCATTCTATGTATAATAGTTTGCATCGGATAATTCCAAACTCCCAATTCGTCCCTTCACCAGCCCCTCTCCCCCTTGGCAACCACAAGGGTGTTCTCTGTCTGTGAGTCTGTTTCTGTTTCATAGATAAGTTCGTTTGAGTACACATGTTATTCTTAAGAAATTAACATAACTTTTAAAAGTGGAATGGGAAAGGATATGAAATAATGTGAAATGGACCAATGGTTTTCTTTCACGCACCCAATGGAAATGCTGGAGTCAGGTTTCCTTTCTTCTAAATTATCTGAGAAATGACACCAGCACAGGGAAATGACACTGAAGTGAATACGTAATGAAAACTTACACATTTCCCTTCCATTTAATATTTCCACATTATTGTCTTATAATCATGCTGTTTGGATTGTATCAAGGGAATCTCCTTTAAAGGAAGGTCAGGTATGGAATAAGACTATTCATCCCTATTCAGTACTATATGTATCATCTGCCTGATTGACCTTTTGCTCCTCACAGTAATTGTCTAATATGGATAGAATTGTTTCCATTTTACAAGTGAGGAAAGGCAAATTCAGAGATACTGTGACGCAGCTATTATAAAATTTCCCATCTGCTTTTCACATCCCTTTTTTGCAGATCTTATGATCACTGCCTAGAGCTACATTTCATAAAAGGTTGCAAAAGCATGATGTACACATTCTTTAATTGCTTCTGCATGTATCGGCGGAAATTCTTTTATAAAAGAATTCTTCCCTCAACAACTATGTGTAGGTATAACATGCACAGGAAAGGCAAGGTGTATATACAGTTCATTGGCAATATTTCCACTTTCAAAAATCAGGTGTTTCCCTGGGACTCTCAAAGGTGAGCAGTGAGTTGGTTTTATTGGCTTTTTGTAGAGTGTCATACATGTTTCTATATTTGACGTGTTTTAGTGCACGATAGTCATTAATGTTTTTGATGTTCAAATTGTTCTGTCTTTGGCCAATGGAGGCCCTGAGGTTATGAGTCTTTTTGATGTAATTTCTGGTATGAGAGTTCAGTCCAGACTCACCTGGTACAATCCTCACCTAGACCAAAAATCAGGCATTTCTCCAAGGAAGCCTGGTTCCTTTTAGTGGGAAATTCAGTCTAGGGACTAAAGTTGTTGATTACTACTGTGTTGGCCGTTGTTTCTTGCCCTTTCAGTGCATAGAGCCAGTAAACATAGGTTTCATATTTAAGAGAATCTACGTCATTGGCTTGCATCCTGGGCTGCTCTTCTGTCCCCTTATAAGTACGCATTTTTATCATCTTTGTATTAACTGTACAGTTCTTAACATATAAGAAAATATAACATACATTTGTTTTCTCCCCTTTCCTACGTAAAAGTTGTCATATTCTACACCAGTGCTATCCAACAGAAACTTCTGTGGAGATGGGAATGTTCTGTATCTGTGCTGTTCAACACAGCAGTCATTAACTACCTGAGTTTTATTCAGGAATTGAACATTTAGCACCTAAATCTTGGCAACTCTGGCTGAGTAACTGATATTTTAATTTCATGTAATTTTAATTTAATTTATTTTAAATAGCTACTTGAGGCTAGTGGCCGCCATATTGGACAGCAGCAACTCCACACACTTTTCTGCACTTGCCTTTTATCACTGAACAGTATATCCTGGAGATGACTCCACAGCAGTACATAGAAGGAGTCTTCATTGCTTTTTATAGCTGCACAGTCCTCTCAGATGTAGTTGGAGCACAGTTTATTCAACCAGCCTCTTACTGGTGGATATGTCTTGTTTCTTGCCTTCTTGCCTTCCGCTCTATGAACTGTTCTGGCAGGACTGGCTTTGTGTTTATGTCTTTTTGTCTTTTTACATTGTTACTTTGGGATAGATTCTTAGGAGAGACATTGCTGGTTCCAAGGGTAAGTACCCTGGTAATTTCATAACACCATATCAAATCCCCTGGCTAGAAGTTACACCACGTTACATTACCACCAGCGATGTATGTGATTGCTTATTTATTCAGAGACTGTGTAAATGATGAGAAGAGGCATCTCGGCTTTTTCGTTTGTCTGTTTCTTTCTTTGCATCTCTTAATCCAGAGTTAGGTTTCACACTTTTTAACATGTTTAAGGAACATTTTACGGGGAAATCCATTCTGTATCTAGTGCCCTTTCTCCTTCAGAATGTTATAATTTGCCTTTGCTTTTTCATAATCTTTCTACTACAAGGTAGATAACCTTTGTCATTGATGTAAGTTGTATGTTTCCCAATTTGTAATTTTTCAGTTTAATTTGCTTATGGGATGCTTCCTGCCTTACAATTTTTAATGAAATCAGGTGTACTATGGTTTTCCCTTATTGCTTCTGTATTTGAAGCCAAATTTAGAAAACTTTTCTTCACTACCAGCTTTTAGAGGAATTTATTATGGGTATATGTTTGTGGACAAGACAGAGAGAAAGGGATCATATTTGAGCGTCAGGTGTAAGAGGAACCCAGAAAAGAAGTGACCATCATGTGAGAAATATGTGAAAACCATTTCACTAAGTCAAGAGAATTAGGCATTTGGACCAGAGTCATGGTCCTGTGTTTGTCTTGATAGCTCGGTCTCTACTCTTTTCTGTCTCTTGTGGGTATGGATCCAGGCTCCCCCTGACTGGCAGAGAAGGTCTTCATGAAGCAGGAACTCCATGTCACCTCAAATGGACCTGTCAGATGACTAAATGGATAGAACCACCCTCTTAGGGATAAAACCTACAAAAGCAGTTCCAAAATGTACCACTCTGACAGAGCACTAAGAGAAAGTAAAACCTCCAGCTGGAGCCTGTGAGGAGAAGCAAAACTGAAAGCAACACTATTCACCTCATCCTTGACTCTCTGAGTGATGTCCCGTCAGGAGAAGGTAATAGCCTATTTGTCCTATGCAAAAAGACGGGGGTTTGAGTTACAGGGTGCCACAGTTTTCCAAGTTATAGCCTCTCCCAGTAAGCTACATCATTTCCTGTTTCCATGCTGGTTTCCAGGACTCAGGGTCAATCTTGGACTAATCTTACTTAGAATGGAGCCTGAGGTCATGGGGTTCCATGGGGTGGGCACTAACATCCATCTTGTTTCCTGGGGGATTTTCCAGTTATGCGGGTCTGGAGATGAAGAGAGGGAGGTTCGGATGCAGATAAGGAATTGGACTGACAGTTCCTGCCACATAGTACACACACAGTACACATTAATAAATGAATGAGAAGCAGGGTAGAAACTACACATACGCCCTTTTAGTCTTTCTATACACATCTGAATGTTTCAAAGTAAGTTAAGATCACACTGTACTTGGTTTGTTTCCAATACACTTTGAGGAAACTTTTCATTTCTGTTTTAAAAATATATATTTTCCATTGAGGGGAAAAAGAAAAATGTGTAGAAAATGGAGAGCGATGCCACCTGGTGACCAGAGTCAGAACTGCAGGTGTAAAAGTCTGAACTGGGGGCTTGGCAAAGGATAGGGGATGGAAAGGACTGTGGTGCTGGTGGGGAGGGGAATGAATTTCAACCTAAAGGCAAGATTTCTAGACTTCACACTGGCAGCGATCCTTCTGTATTCATGCCCATGCTGGGATCTTCAAGCCCTGGGACTGGAAATCTGGCCCCTAAGTGAACTGAGTAGAAGGCTGCATGAGTTAGTATATGAATAATTGGTGTAAAGAAATTTGAGACAAAGAGAAATATACAAATACACACACACATACAAAAAACTGTCAAATCAATTGTTAGGATCGGCTTCTGAAGCCATGAATATATGAATAGCATATTGGTAATCAGTTTGCAATCTTTTGTATTTTCAACATTTTATTCAATGTTTCCATTCTGTTCACCCCTCCACCCACAAATTCTCCCCTCCAACATATCTAATTCACCATGGGAAAAGATTTGGAAGTTTTTGGGCACCTGCAGAAATAAGATCGTGTCAATTCTCTTTCCCATAGGTGGATTCACTAAGGTTATTTTATTTTTAACACATTCCACTGAAACAGTGAACCAGCAGATAATCATACTAGTGGCTTGTGGGGAGGGAGGATTATGGTAATTACACTGTTAGAAACCAGCTTCCTTTGGGTTGTAATGCGTAAGGTTCTCTAGGTTTGTGTGCTGTGCCTTTTGTATACTAACTATTCCATGTTGTCTCAGGGCACGCTTATGAGTAAAGATCCGTCCACTGCTGATCACTCCACGATGGAGTGATTACGACCAGGCCTCAGATGAACTCCACTGGGAAGGGGTTGCTTTCCCTGTGCGGCCCGATGTCAGGACAATCCTGCTACTCACAACCTTGGGACTTTCCCTGTGTGGCACTGGACGTGAAACTAAACACAGATAGGGCACTTGACCCACAAATGTCACTTGCTCAGTCCCCAAAACTCGGAGGGGGCATGGTGTGCTCTCTTTCTCCCACACTCCACTTCCAAATGGTCAGGAAATTCTCTCGGCCCCTCTCTCAAAGTATGTCCAGAAGCCAGCCACTTCTCACCACCTCCATTACCACCACCCTGGCCAAGATACCAACATCTACCTCCTGGACTGGACTGCTGTCCAGCTGGCCCCTCTGCTTTCATCCTGGCTCCCTTACCTGTCTGTTTTCAGCCCAGCAGCAGAGCGCAAGTCACATCATTTCAGTCCTCTGCTCAACACCACATCACAATGGTTTGAAGCCCACCAACATGTTCAAAAGCCAGGAGTTCATAATGACCCTCATCAACAATAACAACAACAAAGAGGAACCTTATTGGTGACCTTTGGAGAATGCCGGGCAACCAACTCGTTTTCAGGGAAATCCAGCAATGAAAGGGAAGAGTTCACATTTTAAAGGGAGCAGTAAGGGCATGTGGTCTACGTACGGTGTATAGGAAGAGTCAGAGTCATTTGCAAGAACCCACATTCCTTCCGAAATAACGCTGCCGAGGGGAAAGTGTAAAAGGAGCTAGCTGACAGCTACTGCAGTCCCCCGGCTGACCAACTGCATCAGGTGCCTGAACAGGGCTAGAGACCTCCCTCAGCAAGGTGATTCAGACATTGGAATCTCAGGCATTGCCTTGTTTTGGAACTCTTCCAGGAGAGTGGGTATGTGATCAAAAGCCACAGAGGGGTCATCATACACACCCACGCGCGCCCAAACGCACACTGACACGCACACGCATACATTCACTTACTGAACATTTGCAACTCAGTCTGATTCCTGTCTCACAGTCGTGCTGCCAGAATCACAGGTGATCACAGGAGTATCATAAAGCAACTAGTGCCTCCCGCTCAGGCTGCCTGGGTTGCCCCTCAGGCTCCACCACTTATGAGCTGATCCTCCCACGAAGAAATATTCATTAGTATCCTTTATGACATCATGTGTATTCATATGGCGACTTCCTGTGTCATTTTGGAATTCTGCCTACATCATGGCTATGCCACTGAGTACATGACAACAGCATCCCCGCTATGGTAGTGAGAGAACAAGGTGAGAAGTAAGCCAACACTTGCCCAGCAGCAACCAACGTTTGCTCAGTGTTGGGCAGACTCACTAGATTTCTTTGACCTCTTCACAAATACCCCATGACGATTGTATCCACGGTCCCTTCTCAGGCTCACAGGGGTTAGGTACAATAAACTTTCCAGGATTCTCAGCCAAGTATGTGGCAGAAGGGGGATTGTGTCCTCACCTATCAGTCTCCCTCCACATCCTAAGTGTTCCTCCAGCTACTGCACTGGTTCTCCTTTAATGGTGAGCTTTCAGGTCTTGGGGACAGATTTCTGTGAGCAAACCTGGGATGATGTTTTGTGACCAGGTGCTAGTTGCTCCTGCTTGGGTGGGTCCAGGTACTTCAGACCAAGTGGATATCTCTATCTTGAAATTGAGGAGACATCTCTCTGGATCACAGGGTTGGCAGATTAGAAATCCCTTTGGACTGGCAATGCCTGGCGTAGAATAACAACTAATTAATATCTGTTAAATGAATGTGTGTAATGGCAACTTGGGATCATCAACAAAGCCACATTTGAGAATCCACAGATCTCAACCATTTCCACCCACATGTATTTATTTCAGACCAAAAAAAAAAAAAGTAAACCTGGGCTGCAAAACTGTTTCATAACCTGCTTGTAAAACTAGCATGTGTTGATTCTTGCTTTTGCAAAATTAATATTTTTCATTCATGTACAGTTAGAGCTAAGCCCCTCACTGTTGAGTAACACTAATACTACAGCTTTTCTGATCACAGGAAGGGAGGCTTTTGCAAACAGTGGGGACACAGAAACAAGGAGAAACTTTCCTTGAATCCAGCTGACACAACTTCTTCCAGGATGTCTGGTGGGTGGGGGAAGAAAGTTCCGGGCCCGCAGACATGACTGTGGGTGCTCAGCTTTGTGACAGACAGTAAGCATGGCTTACTTCTCAGAGGAAGAGAAAAGTGTGAGTGTGCATGGGTGTGTGTTAATATTTTGCATTATAAGCTTTTATAACTGGGTTACAGATACATTTATTCCAAATCATGTTGGTAAATGCACTGCCCCTCATACTGGATTCTACTCTACATTTTCTGGATCCCACTGTATTACATATGACCAGTATTTGCTCCTTGGACTTAGTCTTAATATGATCTTTAATGATTATTTTCATATTGGTGTTTGACTGATTTCTTTAAATTATGCAAGTACTGTGATAGAGTTCTGTGTACCAGAAAAAAAAAAAAAAAGGAACAATACCCATGGGTTGACCAGGGTTATAGAGCATGCCCAGTGGTGGAGGCCAAAGAACCCAGTGGAGCACAGCTTGGGCTTCAGGGTAGGTCCAGGACTTGTGTCCCTGCTCTTCAGCTTCCCAGAAGAACCACACCAATATTTTTCTATGTAAGACATAGTTTTCTAAGGAGGTGTGATGATAGTTACAGCAATATGCATTTCTGCTAACAGTGTATGACAGCCTAATTGCCTACAGTACGCTTAAACCATTCAGAAGTCATTCTCATACTTTGACCCAGACATTTCCCTTTTTGAATTTATCACACAAAATATTTCCTGCCTAAATATATACCTACAGCTACATGGCTGTGCTTTACCGGCTCTTTGGCACAGAAGGACGATGGGACCAGAGTGGCTGCTATTGTCAGAAGAGGGGTAGAAATGATTGTCATTGGAATCAAGCACAAGTGGAAAAAAAGGGATGTGAGTACCTGACATACAGAGTGTAAAGGCCAAGGGATGGATGTAGGGGCCAGAAAAATGAGGGTGAGCACTGGGAAGAGAATGAAACACAAATGAAAAAAGCCTCTAAGGAGTGAATTTATCCTGGCCATATGCACACACCCGCTGGAAACTTTCCTTTCTTTCCACGTGTAGCTTGTCTGTCTCTGTTACTTCACCTTCAGTTGGAACACCAGAGAAAGAGTTCCCACACAGTCTGTGAAAGGAGAGACAGTACAGGGCAACAGCGTGCAGCGATAGGCCTCTCAGACAGAAGGCTGGAGATCAGGGCACCTTGGTCCCAGACCCCACACTCATCACTGCCTACCCGACTTTGTGAGTCCCATCCCAGTGCTCGTTTCAGTCTGAACACAGAGTCACACATGAATGATTATGGGCAAAAGATTTGAGGTCAGATCAATCAGAGTTGGAATACTGGTGCTAAGTTGTATGGTCCAAGGCAAGTAACTTTGACCTTACGGTGACTCAGTTCCTCCATCCCCCCTCCCCCGCCAAAGTGAAGACAGTAATAGTTTCTACCTCATGAGGTAATTGTGAGAATTGAGTTGCTATATGGAAATACATGGAAAGCCCCTGGAGAAGTGCCTGTGACCTAATTAGCACTACAAATAAGTTAGCTATTCCTAGGTCGTGTACTTAATACATTATCTGGTGTTCAGTAAAGGATGAATGTGTATTAGTAGCATTTGTTGTTATGAAAAATAAAATGGATGGCTGTATGGGTGCAGGTTGCAGTGTCAGCTACTAATGTATCTTACAAAGGGGCAATAGTAAAACCGGGCAGCCCCAGTGGGAAGCAACTTGACATACTGTTTAAGGGGACCAAAATTAAAAGTTCAGAGCCTGAAACAGGCATGTGGAAGGATTAATGGTGGGGGGAGCTGAAGTTCCCATTTCCAAACGCTGCTCAAAAAAAGGAAAAGCATCATTGTTCAGGAAACAGTTTGGGTTTAAGTGGTAGATTACAAAAAGCAAGACAGAATATTCCTGACACCGCATGATACAATGTGAAAAAAAAAGTCAGGGTATAAAACTGTATATTACAGTATGGTTCCTCAGAAGATATTAATGAATGTTAATGATTTTATGGTTCCTCAGAAGAAGATATCAATGAATGCTTATGTTTTTATGTGTAATAATTAACATTAAGAAGTCAAGGAAAAGGAACGCGTGAGAGTGTCAACAATGTTTATAAATGGGTGATTGGAATGCACAATAGTTATTCGTTCAGATCTATGCTTTGCTTGTATAAAAGGATGTTTGTGTCTGGGTCAGCGTCTTCCCAGTTGCTTAGGGTGAAGCACTATACCTGTTGGCTCCTTACGCAGCATAACAAGGACAATTTATCATTGATAAGCAGATATGAGAATCTCCTCACTGATTAATAAGCTGCAACACTTTACATGACTCACCCAACATTTCCTGATGCCCAGTTCCTTACATGTGAAAATCAGGGGTTAGGGCTAACCGCCAGCTTAATCAATATATAGAGCACATGCCACACTCCCTAAAGGCTCCCAGTTAATCTCCTCTTCTTCCTCTGGCCCCATGCAAACTTTGATCTGATTTACATTTCTATATATTATCTTTTCCTGCTCTAGAATTTCATATAAATGGAATCACACATCCTGTACTCCTTTGTGTCTGGCTTCTTTAACTTAGCATAATTTTTTTTCTTGAGATCCACCCGTGTTCTTACCTTTTTATTGCTGGGTAATATACCATTGTATTGATCTGTTTACCTTTAATGTTGTTTTAATCAACTTTCAGGAGAAAGTGTAACTCCACACTTGTATTCAATCAGCCATCTTCCTGATCAGTGTTCTGTTCATACACAATGGATATAATTTCAACCTTTACCACTCCTTTATCTCTCTAGGGAAATACTCTCTTTAGGTCTTTTCCAGGCTTTTCTCATTTTCCTTTTCCCTCAGTACCAATCACTCCATGTGTTGCATTTGTTCTGTCCCCTCCACGCTTACCCTGGGTTGTGACCGTCTCCTGAAGAGAAGACTTCACTGTCGAGTCAGCCCTGGGCTCCTGGGTGCTTGGCTTTAACCCATACCTGGCTCTGGGCTCATCAGTGGTTTAGCCTTCCTCCCTGACCCTACCACTGGTGGCCCCTGCTTTACCACTGTGTTTTCCCATTACCTCCCTCCCTCCCTCCCTCGCTCCTTCCCTTCCTTCTTTCCTTCCTTGAAGAAGAGCATTCTCCGTTTATTACATGGGAATTCTTATTTCATACTTTCGAGCACGGTTATGTATTTATTATGATTAGAATATTCTATATATTCATTATTGGAATATTATTATTCCAAAACCACCTTTAAAATATTTTTAAACTAAATATTATAAAATACTTGCACTCTCATCATTTAAATTTTTTAGGCAGTTCTCAACCTTGTTTACACACTAGAGTCACTTGGGAAGATTGAAAAAATCACTAAAGCCAGCCTGCACCCACAAAAATTAAAACATTTGGGGGCAGACCCAAGCAATCAAATTTTTAAAACTCTGCATGTGATTGCAGTGTGCAACCAAGGTTGAAAACCACTATGTTAAAAGGCATCAGCTTTGGGGTTATGCTTGGCAGAAGACCTTAGGAATGCCTGCCACCTCACTTTGCTGACTTTCCACTCAGTGCTCTTTTTGGGGACCTAGTGATTCCATTAGCTTACAGTGGGGATTGGGATACTATGGTCCACGAGCCAGTTTCTGTATGACCTGCAAGCTAAGAATGTTTTCCATAGTCGAATGGTTAAAAAAATCCAAAGAAGAATCGTATTTCCTGGCATGTGAATATTATTTGAAAATCACATGTCCCTGTCCGTATATAAAGTTTTATTGGAAGAGAGCCATGCTGTGTCAGTGGCAGCTTTTGCTCCACAATGCAGACCTGAATAGCACCATCAGAAACTGAAAGGCCTGCAAAGCCTCAAATATTGGTCATCTGGCCCTTTCCAGGAAAAGTTTTTTGAGCTCTGGCTTAGAGCAAGTGTCCTTAAAGCAAATGCACAGTAACAGCGGTAAGTTGATGACAGTTCCGCTCGCTAAGCCTGGGAAGAAAAGTTACTGTAGTTACTTGCCACTTCACTGTAGGGTCCTTCCTCAGTAGTCCACTCATTCATCGTGCTCTCGGTCAAGTGTGGGAATTGACTAACAGACTACCATTCGCCATCACGATAGCTCAAGTCACCAGGCCTAGAGCTTGATTTATTTATTTTTATGCTCTTATATTTTATTATAAATCAATACTTATTAATATTTTATTTGTTTTTACACTGATCAAATGCAACTTTCGTGTATGTTCAGATATTTCAAGATCCAAGGGATCTGTTGATCAATTAGCCACCTTCAAAGATTGCTGTAGGTCAAACCAATGTGACTACCCTTCCAGCCTTGCTGCTTATTAAGGTAAACAGCACTCACCTTGAGGCAGGAGGTTAAGTGTTCCTACTGGGCCTGCAACTCCAGGACCACAACATCCCCACTGAAATGAGGGGATCTCCCATCTCATCTGTGGCCTACACAAGTCAGCCACTTGAGAACACTTCGAAGATGAAGATGCCCTCCGCACTAATGTGTTTCTCAGTGCTGTGGGGAAGGGAGCCTCCTCTGAGTCCCTAACAGCATCTGTTTGGACCACGGACACATTGACTTCAAAGGCATTTCATTCAAGTGACCACAGGCGACAACTCCTGCAACTGTTTCACCATTGTGTGCCATGGGACACCAATATTTCATCCTCTAATGTCAGTTGGATCCTTACCGTCTTCAGATGCACCTAAGCCAAATAACTTTTCTCAGATTCCCACTTCCTCCAGGGCTCTTGGCTTGAACCAATTTTGGTGTCAAGGACTCTATCAATCAAAGTTCCCACTTGCCTATGCCAGCTATTCATTCTAATAGCTATTTCATAAAAATAAGATGTTGTTAATAAAATATATTACATAGCTGACAAAAACTCTGTGAGGGCCAGAAAAGCCGGCTTGGATGCTATGCAGCCAGGGGAAGTCCACTCACGCTTTGGGACTGCTATAGCTGAAACACCACTGCTGCCTGTGTGCTATCTCACATGTATGCATTCCAGGCACTCTGCTGTGACTGCTCCATAAGAACCAGAGACCCCTCCCATCATACACAGCTAATCAAGTCACTGAGCCATACGTGGCTCCCATGTCATTCAGTTACACCTCCAATTCTCAGGATGGTGCATATGCTTGATACAACCGAGATCCCATTTAAAACCGAGCTGTAAGGCGCTCCGCTTAATGTGTACACACACACACACACACACACACACACAGACACTGGTTTCATATCTTTAGCTTTTTGTTCACTAAAGAACAGGAAAGCATATGAGTGTTCAGGTATGTCTGAAGAGTTGCCAATGGAATCTGATTCATAGTTGATTTTATAGAACGTTATAATTTTTGCTCTGTAAATGGTATATTCAGAATGAAAATGGTACTTTATACTTGTCACAATTATTTTGTGTATATTTGTCTTATACTCAACAAACTTATTAATCTCTATCATTAATCTTACTTTCCTTAGCTTCTCTTGAATTTACATGAAGGTAACTGTGTTATCTTGACAGCTTTATTTTCCCTTGTACACATTTATTAATTCACATGTGTATAGATGCATATATACATTCTGGCTCACTTTACTGCCTAGGAGATATAGTATGATGCTAAAACAAAGTGGTCATGTAAGTCATCTTTGTCTCTCTTCTGATTTTAAAGGGAATGCTTCCAACGTTTCGCTCTTAAGTATGATGTCTGATGCAGTTTACTATTTTTGAAATATTTGTTGTCAGTCTAAAGAAACATCTTTCAATTTATGAGTTGCTGAGAATTCCCGTTATTGTCAGTTTTACTGCTGATTGGCTGTTTCAATTTTTGTAGGCCTTTTTTTACTGAATATTTAGTGATAATCTTCCTTTCCTCCTTCCTTTATTTCACTAATGGGCTAAATTAACTTCACAGATCTCCTAATGTTAAACCAACATGGCATGCTTGGGGTTAAACACGACTTTGTCATCCTGTGTTTCCTGTCTTGGCCGTGGCTGGATTTAGCCTGCTATTAATTTATGTATACTTTTTGCATATGTGTAACTATCTGAGGTTGGCTAATAATTTTGCCTTCTCGTGTATTCTTTGTCAAGAATACTTTTAATAATATTAAGATTTTCTGTTTCTTTAGCATGAAAAATCGTGTTTTTCTCTGGGATTCGCCTGTTTTCTGTAAATTTTAAATTTATCAGCATATCTTTTCCATAACACTGTTGTATCTTTTGAATCTTTGCTGAAACTGAAAGTGTGACAGCATTTCTCATTTCAGAGTGGCTTCTCCGTGCCTTATCTCTAATTTTCTTGACCCTTGTTTCCAGATGTGTCCTTATTTTCTTATCTCTCTAAAGTGCTTGCAGCTAGCATTTTGTTGTTGTTGTTGAACTTTGTCATATATCCTATCAGTTCCATTAATTTCTGTTCTTATTTTTATTATTTTTCCTTGACAAGAGTGGAAAGACATGAGATTAATTTTTATAAAGTAAATGATCCATGAACAGGCTTTTCATCTAACTCCACGTTTTATTTTCTAATTTTTATGTTTGAATATAATGAACACTCATATATCCAATCCATTCATCTGTTTGGAGGAGCCCCAAAGCTTTGCAGTGCTGCCACTGCCACGACGTCTATTCAGTTCCACTGTTGGCACATCAGATGATTAAGGAAGAGGGAACTGGAGCACTGAAGTAATAGGATCTCTACTATAAGTACAGCTGACCCTGGAACAACAGGGTTTGAACTGTGTGGGTCTGCTTATACATGCATTTTTTTTCAACAAATGTATAAAAAATACACATGTACAACATCGTATACAACACAGGTATTGAACTGGATAGCCTATCCTTACACAGTCATAAGGTGAGTGATATTTAATAAAAAATTAATGACGTGTTTGTTTTCTTACTGTTTTACAACTTTGCTTTCAAACAATTACAAACCCATCCAGTACGTCTCTCTGTCTCTCTGTCTCTGTCTGTCTCTGTCTCTCTAATAATTGGAGAAACTATGCATCAGCCTATCATCACCACAGGTATGTGCTTTTTTTATTATAACAATGTTTCCATGCTGTATTATGAATATGACTGTGATACTGTATGCCATAAAAGTTTTATAATGATTCATTCATTAGCATATGGTCTAGGCTACCATGAAGCAATGGTATCTATCACACTAGACAACCATAAAGCAATCATATGGCTGCTTCTTCGTTATCAATGCACTAATCCTTATACCTCTAAAAAAATATGAATTTCTTTTTCCCACTATCTTTCTACTTTTGGTGTCTAGCGTTAGTAGTACATATAACATCTACCATGTTTTGTATCATATGAGACCGTATTGATGTTGGTACTGACGGACAGACGATTCATTTTGTAAGCAGATGATGCAAACTTTCGGTATCAATAAATACAGTACAGTACTGTAAATGTATTTTCTCTTCCTTATGATTTTCTTTATAACATTTTCTTTCCTCTGGCTTACTTTGTTGCAAGAATACACTATATAACACATATAACACACAAAATATGTGTTAATCCACTGTTTATGTTATCGGGAAGGCTTCCAATCAACAGTAGGCTATTAGTAGTTACATTTTGGGGGGACTCAAAAGTTATCTGCAGAGTTTTGACTGTGCAGGGGGTCGGCGTCCCCAACCCCCACGTAGGTCAGGGGTCAAGAATATATATGTATTTCATTTAAAGAATAGCATACAATATAGAAAAGAGTATGTAAAGAACCTCGACTTTGAAAACATACCTGTCTGGATTCAAATCCTTCTCTGTCCCTTACTGCCCATGTGACTTTACACAAGTGCTCAATCTCTCTGCATTTCAGTTGTATCATGCAGCAGTCAGTGGTCCTGTTTCCCAAGTGTTTCCACTTCTCCCCTGTTCCAGGCCCCTGGCAGAACTGCACTTCTTGCTTTATCCCCTTTGTTTGGGCGGGGCCATAATGTGACTAGTTCTGGCTAATGGCTTTGAGTGATATGTGAAATAATTCTGGGCCACAACATATGGTTGTTGGTGTGAGACCTCCCTCCTGGCCTAGGAACCTCTTTCCCTCAGGCACAGCGATTAACATCTTTCTACATGGTGGCTGCTCTGTCGGGTTCAGTCTCCACGTCATTCCAGTAAGAAGAGATCAGATCTCCGACATCTACCATCCTGTGATGGACGTGCACCTGCCATGGACTTGTAGTGGGAGTGAGGAATAAGCCAGTGAGATTTGGGGATTGTCTATGACCACAGCATAGCTCAGCCTCTCCTGACTCACGTATCTCATCTGCCAACTGAAATAACACCCTCTCAGGATTTTTCTGAAGGGTGAAATGACTTAACTTACATGACGAGGTTATCTCAGTGCTTGACACATTATAGGGACTCAAAACATGGCAGCTTTAATTATTACATAATAATAAAATTGTTTTGGAAAAGTATGGGATATTTGTATAAAATGTGAGGTTTTGTGTCTGCTCATCCTGACAGGTAAGTTGTACTTTGCTTTCCAGAGGGGGGCACTATATTTGTTGCTATAGATAAGACTGCTTAACGATTTGTACTTATGCACTTCTCTTTGCCACCATGCTATCAGACATATGTTTAGAAATTGAAGTTACCTCTGAAGACTAAAAGTGAATAGATTTAAGCAGGAACGAGTGTGGCTGATGTGATAAGATAAAATGCATTTCAGAGCAATAATAATTTCTTAAAGAGAAGAAGAAGAGATTATAATAATTATAAACATACATTCTCTTGCTCTTAGTAAGCAAAGGCACAAGGTCTTAAAGTGGTAGGAGACTTAGTGTGGACAGGTCTTCACAGAATATTTTCTGGGAACACTCGTTCCTCAGATGCTCTGTGGAAAAATGTATCATCCCCACATAAGTTGGGGAAACTATCCCTCCCTTTGACATTCATATTGCATGTTACCATATTATCAAAAAACATCCTACGGTATAGGAAATTCATTTATCTGTAGTCCTGTATGTTCCACATGTCTCTGAAGTAGAGTCCAATTTCGGTGTTTTTTATGGCCTTAGTGTTTTGCAAAACAAGCTTGGAAATGCTGAAGTGAGAGAAAAATAAAGTGCATTATTTAAGCATCATGTAATATAAATTATCACAAGTGACAATATTCTTGAGCCAAATATCAAGAAGTATTTCTCCCCCATAAATATAAACACAATTTTGCTATCTGCTCAACTTGACTCATTCAACACCACTTTCATGACAGACCAGGACCCTGCTGCTGAGAGATGGC
Source organism: Hyperoodon ampullatus (assembly GCF_949752795.1). Classification (NCBI taxonomy): domain Eukaryota; kingdom Metazoa; phylum Chordata; class Mammalia; order Artiodactyla; family Ziphiidae; genus Hyperoodon; species Hyperoodon ampullatus. The sequence goes on along the minus strand of NW_027640598.1, from coordinate 155,640 downwards.
ATCCAAGTCCATGAACACAAGCCACCCCGTCCAAGGCCGCCCCACCCACCCAGGCCAGGCCATCCTCCTTCTCCACTTCACTCTCTTTACCAGCAGCTGCTCCCGTCATTCCAGGTTCAGGTCGCACAAAACCATAGGATTTCTCTGCCAGCTGTACAACAGTTAGGCCGTAGCCAGAAGCCTCCTCCTGCCCCCCACCTCCATCCAACACTGTCTCTCAGGCCCTCAGCTCTTTGCCGGACTTCGGTCTGATGTTGCTTGGATGCCTTTTAAAGCCCAGATCCCTGAGTAAACTTCTAGTACCGGCGGGGGCACCTCCTACCTGAGTACCACCCACCGTGGCAGGATATTAAAGTTGGTGGAAAGGTTGAGATCTGAGCCAGATTCTTCTCAAAGTGCCCCCTCAACCAGAGCGACCACCACAGGTCTAAAGGTCTTCTGCACCTATGGGTCTGACTCTTCTGGAGGTTAAGCCGAGCTGCAGTTCAATAGACCCTCCCCACTCTTAAAGGGCAGCCCAACCTGCACGACCATAGGTGATCACATGACGTCGGAGACCACCTGAACCACCGAACTGAGGAGCCCTCAATCTTCACATGACTGAGGGGGCTGAGTCTCACGTGACCACATGCTGGCACATGACCATAAGGTCCACTTGACCAACAGCGGTCCAGAAGCTGCAGAGCTCACATGAGTGGAAGAACCTTGGGTGCCACGTGTGGTAGGAGCCACACTGTTGCCCATACATGGATCTACAGTGTTTAGTAGCCCACAACCTTCACGTGATAGAGATTGCTGAGCGTGACATGTACCATGCTGGGAAGGGTACCAGACCATAGCATCCACATAACCCTAAGCAGTAGATCACATTAAGGGGTGAGGCTACCACATGCTGTAGCTAGTCACGATCACATGAGAGAAGGAGCCACGTGACACACAGGGTTTAGGAGTCCACCACGCTCTAGTGACTTGAAGGGCTGGATCTACCACAGGGCCATGGCGGCAACAAGGCCAAAGAGACCACATGCCCTTTGGGTTTAAGAGCCCAGGGTTCTGACCGGACAAGAAGGGCTTGGCCTGTCAGGTAACTATTGTCCACAGGATGGCAGCATCTACATGACTCGCACCCTTAGCAACCCACAGAGCTCATGTGCCTGGGAGGGCTGAGTCAGCTTTCTGACAGTAGGGTCCAATGACAGTAGGTTTCTACTTGATCTGCAAGTTTGAGGGGAACATTACCTTTGGGAGAACAGGAGATCTGAGATTGCCCACATTCCTCATCTCCTCCATGATGTTGGAGCCTCCGAGTGACCTTCTAAGCACACAAGCTTGGGGTTTACCTACACCCACCTCTCTCTAACGTGTTAATTTTATGTGCTTTTTTTCCCCCCATAGCACATGAAATTTAACACATAACAAATTAACACATAAGGATGAAATAAGTCTTCCCCAAAACCACAGTCCTCGGCATGCTGTAGAAACTACTGTTAACAGCCTAAGCAGTGGGTACAGGTAAGCACTGTTGACTTCAGTTTCATGCAGGTCTAAAGGAAATTAAAGCAAATCTAATGAGTTGTAGTTTTTAATTTCGGAGGAAAAATGTATAGTGATGACTGCAGGCCATGCACTTGAGAAGGATAACTCATTTAAGAGAGGTAACTCTATAGATTACGTACTGTTACAGAACATGTGAACACTGAAGTCCAGAGGTATTAAATCAATCACTTGACTAAGAGGTCACGGATATTGCAGTTGGCACACCAAGAGTGGCCCACAGGCAATCTGGCTCCAGACTTTGTGTTCTGCTCACACACCAGGTTCCTCACCGGAAGGTAACATTGGGCTCAGCTTCACTAATTCACAAAATCTGGGAAATCAGCCCAAGTTACTGAAAAGTTGAGATCATGAGAGATCTCTTTGGGATGCCACGCTAATTAGACCCAGTCAAATTTGAGTCTATTTCATGGCCTCTATTTAAGGTTTGTGTATAGATATAAACATATCTCTAATATGTTAAAAGTGTATATGAGTGGTTTATGAATTGCTTGATGATAGCTGAAAACATTTCCTTCTTTTAAATAAACACTGAAAAGAAGATATCATAAAGTTTAGTCACCATTCTCCCCGTGCCTGAATTAAAAAATTACAAATGAGTGGAATCTGAATTCATTAGATTTTACAGTGTATATTCTGTCTGTGTCTCCCCAGAAAGAACAGAGAAAGGAGTAGGAGAATATATATTGTAGGGGGTTTTGTATTGCAAATCCAGAAACACCTATTTTGCTGATCTGTGTGGGAAACTGCAGGATCATCAGTATGTCCAAAATAAGTGTGATCTGATCTTTCTGGTTTGTTGGCTTTGGTAAACAATGTTATACATTGTTCGGATTATTTTTCTAGGTTCCTGCAATGTGGCATGGCTGCATAAATGAGCTGAAAAAAATGCAACAGATCAAATTTTCCACTGTGGTTAAAGTTGAGGTATTTAGAAAAGACAAGAGACTCTGTGGTTCTAGGCCTACTGAGAAATGTCCTAGTTGGGGTATAGAATAGTAAGAGAAAATAGTTATTCATGCAGGTCACTGTGTCTCATGTAACTGTGGAGAATTATTTGTGGGACACATAAATTCAGGAGACTAAAAAGGAGGCATATCTTTATTTAAAATAGACACTATTATGAAACCTTAGGCTGGATTTAGGAAACATCTCCATGTAGTCATAGGATGGAATCTGACACCAAGACCTGATATAGTTGTTATAATTAGATACAGATGAGCAGATCAACAGTGCAAGGTGCAGAACAATTTATCGAGCCTAACTATGGTCACCTCATGGTGATTGGGGTCAACTTTTTTGACCAAAAAACCAATTCTGGCCTCCTCATTATCCCTCTTACGTCAGATTTTGCTCCTGTCAAACATGATAACTCAAATCAATAATTCTTTCACTGAGATGACGATCAGGAGTTCCTCAAGACCTTTTAAAAACATTTAGTTACATCAGTCGGGCCCTGTCACTACCCTCTACTATATATCGCGGGGGCGGGGAAGAAACCCTATGGTTAAAGATCTGTGTATCTGGGGTCCAGTTTAGGCATTACATTTATCAGGCACTGTGTTTAGGCAGCATGTTAAACCATTTCTCTTGCATGTGATTTGGCAGGATTTCATGGGAACAAATTATCCTTCTTTTATCTCTTTTGTTTTGCGGTGGTCACTTTGGAAGTTGGTGCCAGTGGTTTTAGCAGGAGGAGTGGCTTTATGTAACACAGAGAAGTGGGAAAGGGGAGCAAGAGAACAGTTGTGATGCTGTTTCCCTAAAGGAAAATACTCAAATTCTTCTGGTTCTAACACACTTATGTACAACTGAACTAGATGTCCTATGTGACTTTATTGTCAGAAAGCAAAGTTGACTTACCTAGCAACAGTACACAGGAGATAGCGTCAGATGGGGCTGTATCATTATGCAACTTGCATTCAGAACCTGTTTTTCTTTGTTCCTTTGTGAAATCCATTAAGATATATGGAAGTAAGATTATTGTCAGTGTTTTTTTTTTTACATCTTTATTGGAGCACAATTGCTTTACAATGGTTTGCCAGCCTCCGCCCTACAAGAAAGTGAACCAGCCACATATATACACGTTCCCATATCTCCTCCCTCTTGCGTTTCACTCCCTCCCACCCTCCCTATCCCACACTTCCAGGCGGTCACAAAGCATGGAGCTGATCTCCCTGTGCTATGCAGCTGCTTCCCACTTTCTATCTCTTTTACATTTGGTAGTGTATATATGTCCATGCCACTCTCTCACTTTGTCACAGCTTACCCTTCCCCCTCCCCATATCTTCAAGTCCATTCTCTAGTAGGTCTGTGTCTTTATTCCCATCTTACCACTAGGTCCTTTGTTACCTTTTTATTTTCCCTTATGTTCCATATATATGTGTTAGCATACGGTATTTGTTTTTCTCTTTCTGACTTACTTCACACTGTATGACAGACTCTAGGTCCATCCACCTCGAAAGAAGAGAAACGGTTGCAGTTACTGTGCTGTGGCGTAGAGTTGAATATCCCTACCCACCATTCATGACGATGTAAAACTCAACAGCCCTAGTTTGAATATAATAGGTCAAAAAGAGTCTCATCCTGTGAGGATTACCATGTCACGGAAATAGGAAATTAAATTCACAATTAAAATTTCTTCCGGGCAAAGGATGTAGGCAAGTGAGAAGATAGGGTTTCTGTACAGGGTGTTTATTCATGAGCTGTGTCGTTTGTCATGATATGACTCTCCAGTACAATTTGGAAGCCCCTTCCACGTAAAATCCATTGAAAATAAAATTGTGGTTCATAGATTTTCATAGTACTAGTCGAGAATGAACTTTTTCCTGGGCTGCTTGTTTTTATCCAGTCAAACATTTTTCCATTCAAAACATAATTCTAGAGTGTGACGTCAGGGAATTGGCAGAATAGGAGCCTCCAAATAAACATTTTGCCTAAGCAGCCATGGGCCAGTGTGTTTTTGTGGGAGCCTCAGTATCCAGCGATGAAGCCCCAACACCCTGATCCATTAAAAAGAAATCCAAGAACAGACACGTTGAAGAGAGTAGGAAGAACATCTTCACCCTACCAATATCAAACTTCCCCCAAGGCTACACATATCAATGCCTAGATAGATGCACTAGGCCTGCAATTCCTCCCATGGGGGAAAGTGAGAGTGTGGTGAGCACCTGAATACCCAGTGGTGCTAGCCACTGCCCAGGAATCCCACTTCTTTCTTGCCCAAACCCAGAACCCAGAGGCGATGAGCATGGCTGAATAGTCTTGGGATAGCAAGGAGAAGGGGAAAGGGCATGGGCTCACAGCAAACAGGGCACCAAGCTCAACAAAGGGCTGCAGTTTCTCCTAACTGTCTCACAGACTGTACCCTACAAACCTCATAGGACCCATCACCTACAGAAGCCTCAATTTGCCCACGAGCACATCCAGCACTCCATGTTCCTGTTCCCCTGAGAACCGGCATTCCATGGACACCCCTGCAGAAGGTGCACACATGCCTCAACAGATCATGCACATGTGCATAAAGAGGACAGGCACCACTCTGCTGGATGGTGAGAACAGACATACCTGAAACACTTCAGGGTACCGAAATGGGGAAAATAAACAGGAGGCTGTCAGCATGTGTCCTGCTTTGTGCAATTGAGAAAAGGCGTGTATCATCCAAACACTTCCTTCACAAGATGGAAAAAGAGGGGCAGAGCAGGTGAATCCACAGAAGAGGCCTCAGAGACCCCCCAGTATCCCTAGCTTGGCTGAGTGGTGCAGGAGTTTCTCTCCTGAAAAAGTTCAGTAAAGACTGATGGAGGAGATTGCTTCCTTAAATGTGAAGACACCAGCACAAGATTTTCAGGGGCAGGAAAAATCTAGGAAGCCCAACTCCCCACCAATGAAACAAGATAATTTCCCAGTAACTGACCCCATAGAAATGGAGGTCCATGAATTGCCTGACAAGGAATTCAACATGATTGTTTTAAATATGCCCAGCCAGCTGCAAGGCAACTCAATGAAATCAGAAAAGCAATACCTGTACAGAATGAAAAAGTCAACAAGGAGATAGAAATCATAAAAAGGAGCCAAAGAGAAATTATGGAGCTGAAGCATACAATGGATGAATTTAGAAATATAATAGAGAGCTATAACAACAGACTTCATCAAGCAGTAGAAAGAATTTATGAACTGAAAAAGAAGTAATTTGAAGTTATATAACCAGAGGAGGAAAAAAAAGAATAAAAAAGAGTGGGGAAACTCTATGGGATTTTAAAAACACCATTAAATGGACTCATATATGGATGATGGGAGACCCTGGAGGAGGAGGAGGGGAGAGAGAGAGAGAGAGAGAGAGAGAGAGAGAGAGAGGCGGTGGGTGGGGATTTTATTTATAGAAATAGACACACAGACTAAGGAGTGGATGGTCAGATCCCCATTCTCAGAAGAAGACACTGAGTCACAGAGAGGTCATGTGAGTTGACCAAGGTCACACAGCGAGTGAGTGTTGTGTCAAGGAGAGAATCCATAGGCCGATTCCAGAGCCCATGCTCTTCTTAACCACTAGGCTAGACTGCTCCTGGGATCTCCCTGCTGGCTTTCCACAATACTGAGCAAACCTAAGGTCTGTGCCACCTCATTCCCACACCCCTGAGCCCAAGCTGTGATAGGCATTCCCACCCACGACAGGGCTCTCACCTGCAGTAGCTGGCAGGGGTAGCGATGATGGTCCGGGTGAAGGCACGCACACAGCCCTGACAACTTCCTTCCACTTCAACAGCAAACAAACCACAGTACCCCTTAGAGCCGCACGTGCTGTACATGCTCACATGGTGGTCCTCAGTCAGGCTGTGACTGGACCCTCATGCTGAGAGGGCAGTTGTTCATGGGGGCCAAGGTATCGGGAATGGGGAGGGCAAATATAGGAGCAGTCTGCACCCAGTGACAGGGTCCCAGACAACCACTACACAAGTTCACGGGATGCAGTCTTCACAGCCGCACAAGAGGTGGATACTACTACCCCATTTTCAAATAAAGAAACTGGGAGGTTAAGTAATGGCCCAAACTCTCAGAGCAAGGATCTGGGATGAGAGCCACCAGACTCCACAACCTGTGTCCCCAATGCCCAGTGTGTGCAGGGCAGACAGGTGTAGATACAGCTCAAACCTGAGGTGTCTGTGGGAAGCCTGAGGGCAGCAGAACACAGTGGGGAAGGGGAGGGGAGGAGAGGCGAATGGAGGGGAGGGGAGGTGGGGAGGGGAGGCGGGGACGGTAGGGAAGGGAAGAGAAGGGAAATGATGCATAAGGAAGGGAAGGGAAAGGAAGTGAAGGGGTCCGGGAAGCTGGGAGGTTCTGGCAGTGAGACTGGCCAGGGGGAGGGAGCAGTGGGGCATCTGGGGAGGGGGTGTACACACACTCACCTTCCTTGAACATGCCGTTGACACAGAAGCGGAGCATCGTTTCCTGAAAGGGAAGAGCCCAGGTGCCCAGTCACCACCTCCACCTCCTACCCACCTGCGGCTTCCTGGGCCCGCCCGAGGGAGGAAGCAGGCGCTCACTGTCTGGAACCAAATGTCCACCACGAAGGAGCTGAAGTCATGCTGGGTCTTGGGCAACCCACAGAGGGTGTGCACAATGACACGTTTTGTGTGCTTCAGCAGCTGAACCCGCAGGTCTATGTGAGGAGGGCAAGCGAGCGAAGGTCAGGGGCTGCCACGCCCTGGGCCCGATGATTGACCCCTTCACCGCTCTTTCCCACCCAGTCTTCCCATCACACACTCACAGGGGTCCTTGAGCTTCTTCATATTCCTGCTGTCCTTGAAGTACTCCCACAAGGTCATAATGAGGGCTCCTCTCACCAGAATTACCTGGGAAAGAACTCCAACCTTCCTTTCTTCCTTGAGGCGGTCTACCACCATCACTGTATTCTGAAAAGAGGAACAAAAATACAAGTTTGCAGACACATCTGTGGTCCACTTACCACGTACCATGTCTTAGGCTAACAGCATGGTAGGGCAGGCAAAGTGCCAACCTGGCCTAAGGGACCAATCCCACAAACCTCAGAAAGGACACTCTTCTGCCTGTCCAGAGAGGACAGCCTTATCCGACAGATGGCACTATCAGGGGACGAATCGAGGAGGAGCAGGATGAGGAAGAGGAGGACAAGGAGGAGAAAGAGGGAGGAGAAGGAGGAGGGAGGAGAGGACAACTGTGGTGAAACTTTTAAAACAGTGGAGCTGGACTGATAAAGAACCGCGGTGTATGCGTCCATGGGTTAGACTGGACAGCAGTCATATATATACCAGGAAGGCACCCGAATCTTGCCTTCTCTCAGGACTTTCCAGCAACCACACCAATACCTCTCTCGTGCTTCCCAAATCCAATGAGCCACCAAACCAATTCCACTAACAACCAGCAAGCTGGCTGGACTTCTTTTGCCAGTGCACTAGGAGCTTTAATGTCAGGGGGCACTGATGTAACAACCTCCTGAACTATCTCCCTCCCTCCAGCCTTGCCCCGAACAATAGGCTGTTGAAAGAGCCAGAGTGAGCTCTTTATTGGGCCAGCCTGAAATGCCTTTCAGCTTAGCAGGCAAATCTTCCTCACTTCAGCTCCTCTATAACAAGGGTGTGAATGATAACCTGGAATGATGTGTCAACCACCATTTCCAAGTGTTTAGGGATTCTACTTCTTGCTTTCTATTACTGGTTTCTAATTTGATTCCATCGTGCCCAGGGAACACACTCTGCGAGATTTCAATTCTTTTTTTATTTTTATTTTATGTATTTATTTATTTATTTTTGCGGTACACGGGCCTCTCACTGTGGTGGCCTCTCCCATTGCGGAGCACAGGCTCCGGACGCGCAGGCTCTTCGGCCATGACTCACGGGCCCAGCCGCTCCGCGGCATGTGGGATCTTCCTGGACCAGGGCACGAACCCGTTTCCCCTGCATCAGCAGGCGGACTCTCAACCACTGCGCCACCAGGGAAGCCCGCCACTCGTTTTTAAGTTCACACCCTCTGTTGTGTAGCCTATCAAGTTCGACGTCAGTTCTCTAGGTTTGAGAGCCGGCCTGGCAGAAACCCTGGCCAGGCGGTGCCAAGGCCACAAGGAGAGACACTGGGCCAAGGAGATGCAGGAGGGTGGGGCTGGCGCCTGAGAAGAACCCTCTCACGCATAAGGATCTCTCCCCTCGGTTCCTCTGGGTGGGGTCGTGAATCTGGCCCCGCCTCCCAGTACAGTGTAGATTGAGCGATAGGGGGTCACGTGATCTGAGCTGCACCAATCCAAGTCCTTTTCCGGCGAGCTTAACTTTGAGAGGGAGCCATTAAGACGCCCAAGCCGGCAGCCCTGAGGCTTGTCTGCTTCGAGCTCCAGAGAGGCAGGAACCTGCTCCTACTGCTGGGGTCTTGGACAGCTCAAGTTTTTTCCAACTCTTTTTCCAATCAGGTAAATTACAACAGCATTCTTTCTATAAATTACGCCTCTATTGACCTAAATTAAATTACCCAGGATCAAGTTTTGGGGGTTAATAAGAAAGGCAATCGAACGGATTGCTGGGTCCACTGTCCTGTCCACGCGCCATGCGTTCCTCTTTCCTCAGCAGTGATTCGCTTCAGTTGTGTGGCTAATCATTTCCCGCTCTCTCTTTACAGTCCCTCGGTCAGCCTTCCACTTCTTAAAAAAAAATTGTATTTCTCCTTTGCACCTCAGTTTTGTTTGAGGTTTATTTTGCTATCTCAGACTTTAAATTGTAACTCTTGAAATGTATGTCTCTCTCTCCCCCCTTCCCCACCTCTCTATCTCCCTCTGGTCTTTCACTCTCTCTATATATATGGTATTTCATTGCTTTTATACTTCAAATGGTTATCTTCTGAAGAGCAGATAAATACTCATCTACATCTTGGAGATGACTGCACTTTCATTTATTTTAATGGGCTCTCTAAAGCAGTTTGAAATAGTTTTTTAATGGATGATGCGGCACGAGCATTTATCCATCCTCCTAACCGTATTTCAATTAGTTAAACTATTATTAAACAGTGTTGTTTATACAATAACCATTCCTTTAACCACTGAACTTTTTAAAAATTCTTTATTTTGAAATAATTTTAGGCTCACAGAAGTTTTGCGAACAGCATAGAAAGACTTCACCCAGATTTCCCTAATGTTAACATCTTATATAGCCATAGAAAAATTATCAAAATTAGGGAATTAACATTGATGCAGTACTATTAACTAATCTACATACTTTATTTGAATTTCAGCATCTGTCCCAGTAATCTCATTTTTTATTCCAGCATCCCATTCTGGATACCACATTGCATTTGGCCATCACTTCTCCTTAGTCTCCTCCAGGCTGACAGTTCCTTAAGCTTTCTGGGTGTTTCCCAGTCTTGACGCTCCTGAAGATACTGGTCAGGTATTTTATAGAATGTCTGTCAACTTGGGTTTCTCTGATGTGTTCTTGTGATTTGATTGAACTTACAAATTTTTGGCAACAACACCGGTTTTATTCTCCTCCCCTTCATCCCATTGGTGATGGAGGAATTTCCACCCTAGTGTTATGGGGGTGGCTGAACACACGACACCTGCCACTGGACAGATACTACCCACAGCAGCTTATTAGTAACATTTACTCACAGCCTGGGGAGGAGGACACTACTGGCCAGGTAGAGCCCCACAGGAGTCATTCTCTGGAAGAGAGTGAACAAGCAGGGGCTGTGGGGGGCAGTCTGTAGTAGCAAGAGGACGAGGTGACCCTTGGTTCACATGGGAGGATGTGATTGGCTTGTTTGAATACTTCTGTGAGCTGGTAGGGAACTGAAACCTGATAGTCAGGGGCAAGCAGGCACTGTGGCTAGTTCCCATGATAAGGCTGGTTCTTTGGCTAGGGGACCTTCTTCCTGGGAGCACAAAAGGGGAATGGGAACTTGTGATGAGTCCATTTGAGACCCTCTGGGTTTTCCCCCAAATGTCAAGGCATACATGTCACTGTGCCTTAATTTTAGGTCTTATACCACGGCGCTGCAAAAGCGATTCTGTTCCCTTCTCCAAGCATCATGTGAGGGGGTACATGATGTCCATATGTTGTATTAATGATGCTATTCATTTGCAACACTTGATTAAGGTAGGGACAACTGTGTGGCTCCATTGTAATGGTACTGTTTTCCTATTTGTAAGTAATAAATATCGTGTAGGAAATACTTTCAGACTATGAAAATATCCTATTTCTTCTCAGACTGTTATTCACGACTTTTAAAATCCATCTGTTGATCTTGCCTACAACAATTATGACTTAATGGTGACTTTCTATTTCCTTATTCCTACTACATTGGTTCATTGGAATTCTGAAGAGCTGTCTTTTCTCCCCCATTTATTTATTTATAAACTTTCAAGTTGTTTTTAAAAATTGTTTTATTTCAAATTATTGAATCAAATAACTAATCAAATTATTTATGTCAGTATTGAATCATGAATAACTATGTTACATTGTGACTTATAATCAAATTATATCATTATTTAGTTTCTTGAATTGTTCCAGCTTTGGTGACTGCAAGCTTCTTTTGCTGGGGTCTGTGTTCTTTCAGCATGACCTGATCCTTTTTTGTGTACTTCCTTGCTGGCACTGTAAGGTATTCCTGTTCATCTTGTGTTTTTGTCCCCACCACGGCCCTGAAATTAAAAAAAAAAAAAAACACTTCTGCAAAGAGCCAAGCTTCCTTTCCTTGGAAAATGACATTTAGAAACCAATATCTCAGTGTGTGTTCATTGCTATTGCGGTTTCATTGCTGCTAAGCCCTCCCTCTCCATCCACAAATGAAGGAAATATATTGTATGTATATACTCACGTTTACAGATACTTCTCAGTTTCTCTACCTATATGTATAGATATTGAAAGCCAGGAGCTCATACTGATACTTCTTATTTTAATCCATTGTAGCCTTGTTTGTAACTTCTTTGTGTGACCTGGCTCTCCTTATCTTCAATATTTACTTACTTGTTCATTCCTGATATATACATGAAGTACTTGCACAAATGCTACCCAATACACCTGTTAGAAACAGATTTGATAACTTGTGTTTGTGTACAGTTCTTTATGCCTTAGGCCTCAGAGGATGCAATCAAAGAAGTACTATTTCCCCACGTTGCTTAGCTTAGCTATTTTCTTTCTCACCTCTTCAGCTGTGGTTAAGACATTCATTTGTCATATATTTAGGTTAATTTTGTGGTGTTTGTATTTGAGCTTGCCTCCTCCCCACATCTTAGTTGATTTTGATTTTTTATTTAATTCTGGGGTATGTGAAATATTACTGTGATTCAAAGAGTCAGGGCTGCACAGAAACATCTATTAGACAAGTGTCACTCTTTCGTCATGCCTTCTAACACCCTCCCATTCCCTACTTATTTCCCACACTCCCCCTGTAGATAACCAATCTCTTTAGTTTCTGGTTTAATCTTTCCTGTGTTTACTCTGCACAAATGAACTGATCCATATATGTTTTCTTATATTCCCTTGTTCATTAAATGAAGGATGGCATCTTATAATGCTCCTTTGCACTTTTCCTTTTTCAGTTAACAACATTCCATAAAAAATCTCTTTATGCCATAGAGGACTTCACTGCTTTTTTGTTTTTGTTTTTGTTTCTTTGTTTTTTACAGCTGCATTGGACTCCGCTGACATATGTAGGGGCATTTAACTTGTTTTCAACACTCTGCAATGACAAACAATGCTGCAGTGAATAACCTTAGGCATAAATACTTTTGTGTTGGTGGAAATGGATCTTCAAGTTTTATTCCCAGCAGTAGTATTGTTGGGCCAAAAGTGAAGTGCATGTGTATTTCTGTTAGGTATTTCCAAATTTCTCTCCAGAAGGGTTGTACTGGTTTTCACTCCCACTAGCTACTGTGACTGTTTCCCCAGAGACTCACTAACAGAACATGTTGCCCTACTTTTGTGACCTTTGTTGATGTGGTAGGTGAGAAATGATATCTCGGCATTGTCTTAGTATGCATTTGTCTAATTATGAGAAAGTTTGACTCTATATTTTGAGGACTGTTTTATATATATTTTTGTGAATTATCTGCTCATATCTTTTCCCATTTTTCTGTAGAAATATTAGCCTTTTGTCCTTCCGTACTTCAGAGTTCTGTATATACTTGGACTATTATTCATTTGTCCGGGAGGCATGCTGCAAATACTTTATCTCAGTTTGTCCATTGCCCTTTGATTTAGTTATGATGTGTTTGCCGTACATTAAAAAAAATCCTCTGTAGTCACATAGATCATTGTTTTCTTTCATTGCCTCTGGAAATTTGAGTCACAGTTGGAAAGCCTTTCCCTATGCTGAGGTTAAAGCAGAGTCCTGCCATATTTTCTTAAAGATTTTGTTATGGTTTCATTTGTTTAGATTCCTAACCCATTTACAGTTTATTTTTGTGTATAGTGTGTGATATGGATCTACACTGATTCTTTTCCCAAATGTCTCAGTTGTTCCAGCATCATTTATTGAACGTCCATCTTTGTCTCAGTGATTTTAAATGCCCTTTCATCATATACTGAAATTTCCATATATTATGGTTGTTTTTCTGGGTTTCCTATTCTGTTTCACTGGACTATTTGTCTATTCATGTACCACAGTGATATAATTACCAAGGCTTTATAGCATGCTTTAATGCCTGGTATCAATACTCCCCACTTATAGGTTTTCTTTTTCACTTATATCCTGGCTATTCTTGCATGATTTTAAAAAAAATATTAATTTTACTATCCATTGATCTAACGACATAAAAACGTTTGCTGATATTTTTGAGATTATATTAAATTTATACATTAGTTTAGGGAGAACCGACATCTTTTTAATGTTGAGTTATTCTATCCAAGAACATTGACCAATGTCTTTGTGCTTATTTAAGTTTCCTTCTATGTCGTTCAGGAGTGTCTAAAATTTTTCCTTGCATAGATGCTCTCATTAAATTTATTTCTATGCATTTAAGGTTTGTTTTTGCTATTGTATATGGAATTTTCTCTACTAAAGTGTCCTCTAGCTGCGTGTGTGTGAGTGTACACAAAGACCATTGACTTTTGTATGTAACTTTATATCCTACTATCTTGCTGATCTCTCTTATTGTTTTACTTAATCTGTCGTTGTTTCTATAGGGCTTTTCAGGTGTACAGTAATATCATCTGCACACAGAGGTGGCTTTACTGCTTGTTATTCATTCTCATAAATCTAATTGATTTCTCTAGTCAACTGACTAATGCTTGTAGTTGAAGACTGAACAGGAATGATATATAATGGGCATACTTTTCTTGTTCCTGACCTTATTGGAAAACCTCTGGTAGTCCCCCACTAAATACTTGCATGAGGAATTAATTATATATCTTTTATCATGTTAAGAATGCATCCCTCTTTCCCATTTCTTGAGGTTTTTCTTTTCTTAACACTGAATGGGTGTTGAAATTTCCCAAAGATTTGTTTGGCATCTGTGGTTTTAATCATATGATATTTGTCCTTAATTTTATTACTATGGTGAATGATATCAATGGAATTCCTAATACAGACCCAGCCTTGCATTTTTTTATGTGCAAATATTTCTGATCAAATTACATGCCATTGCAGTGGCTATGGTTCACTTTGATTACATTCAAGTTCTTTGACAGAGCCCTTCATGGATTGAACTTGACTCTTGTTGAGGTCCTGAAGCCCAACGAGATTTTTGGAAAAGCTTCAGCAGCCTGAATAAATGTTATCACAGTCAAGCCACTCAGGACCACAATCCCACTATGGAATACACTCCTATGTGTGGTTAGGGATGCAGATGGAGTGGTAGTCAATGAGTCATTTCATAGGAAATGTCAGAAATTATGAAGTATGGGTCATCATTTATTTATAAATGAAAAAGAGGGATCAAATGATATAAATTTTAAGTAAAGATAAACCATATAAGGACAAAACCATAAAATAATCTTTTTTCAAGGAAGGTTAACAGCCTTTGACAGGTTAGCAGAAAAACAAAAAGATGAAATAAACATAGTTATCTATCCACTGGGTCCCCCTCCAACTTGTTCTCCATAGACTAGGGATCCTGATATAACATAGATTTGATCATTTCTGTCCCTCCTTCAAAATCCCCTAGCAGCTTCCCATTGCCCTTGGGATACAGTCCAAAATACTTGGCATAAGCTATAAAGCATGGCGTGATCTGGTTCCTTCTCCAATCATTTCACTCCACTCTACCCTTTCTCCCTGACCCCTCTCCTCCCTGGCCTTTCAGTTACTCAAAAATGCCAGAATCTTCAACTCACCATCTTCCTATAGACTCTAAAGTTTTTGTTGTTTTCTCCCCCACTGACTTTGTGGCTAAATTCTCAACTCAGTGTCATTTCCTTAGAAGCTTTCTCTATTTTCAAGCTTGTGTGGTCCTGAGGGCACCTGAGACTTGGTCCTAAGTACATTCTCCTTGCCCGCCCCTCCCCCCTTGTCACAATGCACTTCAGGTACCTTCTTCCATAGCCCCATCTGCCTCTCTGCAGAAACCTCTACAAATTAACCCTTTCACATCCAGCTTCTCCATCCTTTTAAAAAAAGCCAGTTATCATAGATTCCATAAATATTTCTTGAGCATCCCTTAAGTGTAAGATCCTGTGCTTGGCAGGTAGAGCCTATGGGAGATACCCAACATGCTTGCACCTGTCTCAAGGTCTCTGAATGTGTTTCTGCCTCTTTTTTTCTGAGCTAACAAATCCCACCTACTCCCACTCTGCCTCCTCAAGCCTTTTCCTATCCTGGCTAACCTGTACTAGGCCTTCAGGATGAGGCTTTGGCATCATTCCTTTCTTTCTTTTTTTTTTTTTAAAGGACCTGGAAATGCTGAAAATGACAACCTTTTTTTTCAGTATTTAAAAATTTTATAAATTTATTTTTGGCTGCCTCAGGTCTTAGTTGCGGCATGCGGGACCTTTGTTGAGGCATGCGGGATATTTCATTGCAGCGTGTGGGCTTCTCTCTAGTTGTGGCATGCAGGTGTTCTCTTTTTTTTTTCAAATTTATTTTTTATTGAAGTATAGTTGATTACCAGGTTGTGTATATATATATATATATTTTTTCTGCTTTGTAACAAATTTAATCAGTTATACATATACATATGTTTCCATATCCCCTCCCTTTTGCGTCTCCCTCCCACCCTCCCTATCCCACCCCTCCAGGCGGTCACAAAGCACACATCTGATCTCCCTGTGCTATGCGGCTGCTTCCCACTAGCTATCTACCTTACGTTTGGTAGTGTATATATGTCCATGCCGCTCTTTCGCTTTGTCACAGCTTACCCTTCGCCCTCCCCATATCCTCAAGTCCATTCTCAAGTAGGTCTGTGTCTTTATTCCTGTCTTACCCCTATGTTCTTCATGACATTTTTTTTCTTAAATTCCATATATATGTGTCAGCATACAGTATTTGTCTTTCTCTTTCTGACTTACTTCACTCTGTATGACAGACTCTAGTTCCAGCCACCTCATTACAAATAGCTCAATTTCGTTTCTTTTTATGGCTGAGTAATATTCCATTGTATATATGTGCCACATCTTCTTTATCCATTCATCCGATGATGGACACTTAGGTTGTTTCCATCTCCGGGCTATTGTAAATAGGGCTGCTATGAACATTTTGGTACATGACTCTTTTTGAATTATGGTTTTCTCAGGGTATATGCCCAGTAGTGGGATTGCTGGGTCATATGGTAGCTCTATTTGTAGTTTTTTAAGGAACCTCCATACCGTTCTCCATAGTGCCTGTACCAATTCACATTCCCACCAGCAGTGCAAGAGTGTTCCCTTTTTTCCACACCCTCTCCAGCATTTATTGTTTCTAGATTTTTTGATGATGGCCATTCTGACTGGTGTGAGATGATATCTCATTGTAGTTTTGATTTGCATTTCTCTAATGAGTAAAGATGTTGAGCAGCCTTTCATGTGTTTGTTGGCAGTCTGTATATCTTCTGTGGAGAAATGCCTATTGAGGTCTTCTGCCCATTTTTGGATTGGGTTGTTTGTTTTTTTGTTATTGAGCTGCATGAGCTGCTTATAAATTTTGGAGATTAATCCTTTGTCAGTTGCTTCAGTTGCAAATATTTTCCCCCATTCTGAGGGTTGTCTTTTGGTCTTCTTTATGGTTTCCTTTGCTGTGCAAAAGCTTTTAAGTTTCATTAGGTCCCATGTGTTTATTTTTGTCTTTATTTCCATTTCTCTAGGAGGTGGGTCAAAAAGGATCTTGCACTGATTTATGTCATAGAGTGTTCTGCCTATGTTTTCCTCTAAGAGTTTGATAGTGTCTGGCTGTACATTTAGGTCTTTAATCCATTTTGAGCTTATTTTTGTGTATGGTGTTAGGGAGTGATTTAATCTCATACTTTTACATGTCCCTGTCCAGTTTTCCCAGCACCACTTATGGAAGAGACTGTCCTTTCTCCACTGTACATTCCTGCCTCCTTTATCAAAGATAAGGTGACCATATGTGCGTGGGTAGATCTCTGGGCTTTCTATCCTGTTCCATTGATCTATCTTTCTGTTTTTGTGCCACTAACATACTGTCTTGATTACTGTAGCTTTGTAGTATAGTCTGAAGTCAGGGAGCCTGATTCCTCCAGCTCCATTTTTCGTTCTCAAGATTGCTTTGGCTATTCAGGGTCTTTTGTGTTTCCATAAAAATTGTGAAATTTTTTGTTCTAGTTCTGTAAAAAATGCCATTGGTAGTTTGATAGGGATTGCATTGAATCTGTAGATTGCTTTCGGTAGTAGAGTCATTTTCACAATATTGATTCTTCCAATCCAAGAACATGGTATATATCTCCATCTATTTGTATCATCTTTAATTTCTTTCATCAGTGTCTTATAATTTTCTGCATACAGGTCTTTTGTCTCGTTAGGTAGGTTTATTCCTAGATATTTTGTTCTTTTTGTTGCAATGGTAAATGGGAGTGTTTCCTTGATTTCACTTT
Organism: Hyperoodon ampullatus; assembly: GCF_949752795.1. Lineage (NCBI taxonomy): Eukaryota > Metazoa > Chordata > Mammalia > Artiodactyla > Ziphiidae > Hyperoodon > Hyperoodon ampullatus. Next base: position 138,107 of record NW_027640598.1, on the reverse strand, counting down.
CAGATTTTTCATCATTAGTATATAGGAATGCCAGAGATTTCTGTGCATTAATTTTGTATCCTGCTACTTTACCAAATTCATTGATTAGCTCTAGTAGTTTTCTGGTAGCATCTTTAGGATTCTCTGTGTATAGTACCATGTCATCTGCAAACAGTGACAGCTTTACTTCTTCTTTTCTGATTTGGATTCCTTTTATTTCCTTTTCTTCTCTGATTGCTGTGGCTAAAACTTCCAAAACTATGTTGAATAAGAGTGGTGAGAGTGGGCAACCTTGTCTTGTTCCTGATCTTAGTGGAAATGGTTTCAGTTTTTCACCATTGAGGATGATGTTGGCTGTGGGTTTGTCATATATGGCCTTTATTATGTTAAGGAAAGTTCCCTGTATGCCTACTTTCTGCAGGGTTTTTATCATAAATGGGTGTTGAATTTTGTCGTAAGCTTTCTCTGCATCTATTGAGATTATCATATGGTTTTTCTCCTTCAATTTGTTAATATGGTGTATCACGTTAATTGATTTGCGTATTTTGAAGAATCCTTCAATTCCTGGAATAAACCCCACTTGATCATGGTGTATGATCCTTTTAATGTGCTGTTGGATTCTGTTTGCTAGTATTTTGTTGAGGATTTTTGCATCTATGTTCAAGTGGTATTGGCCTGTAGTTTTCTTTCTTTGTGACATCCTTGTCTGGTTTTGGTATCAAGGTGATGGTGGCCTCGTAGAATGAGTTTGGGAGTGTTCCTCCCTCTGCTATATTTTGGAAGAGTTTGAGAAGGATAGGTGTTAGCTCTTCTCTAAATGCTTGATAGAATTTGCCTGTGAAGCCATCTGGTCCTGGGCTTTTGTTTGTTGGAAGATTTTTAATCACAGTTTCAATTTCAGTGCTTGTGATTGGGCTGTTCATATTTTCTATTTCTTCCAGATTCAGTCTTGGCAGGTTGTGCATTTCTAAGAATTTGTCCATTTCTTCCAGGTTGTCCATTTTATTGGCATAGAGTTGCTTGTAGTAATCTCTCATGATCTTTTGTATTTCTGCAGTGTCAGTTGTTACTTCTCCTTTTTCATTTCTAATTCTATTGATTTGAGTCTTCTCCCTTTTTTTCTTGATGAGTCTGGCTAATGGTTTATCAATTTTGTTTATCTTCTCAAAGAACCAGCTTTTAGTTTTATTGATCTTTGCTATCATTTCCTTCATTTTTTTTCATTTATTTCTGATCTGATTTTTATGATTTCTTTCCTTCTGCTATCTTTGGGATGTTTTTGTTCTTCTTTCTCTAATTGCTTTAGGTGCAAGATTAGGTTGTTTACTCGAGATGTTTCCTGTTTCTTAAGGTAGGGTTGTACTGCTATAAACTTCCCTCTTAGAACTGCTTTTGCTGCATCCCATAGGTTTTGGGTTGTCGTGTCTCCATTGTCATTTGTTTCTAGGTATTTTTTAATTTCCTGTTTGATTTCTTCGGTGATCACTTCGTTATTAAGTAGTGTATTGTTTAGCCTCCATGTGTTTGTATTTTTTACAGCTCTTTTCCTGTAATTGATATCTAGTCTCATAGCATTGTGGTCAGAAAAGATACTTGATACAATTTCAATTTTCTTAAATTTACCAAGGCTTGATTTGTGACCCAAGATATGATCTATCCTGGTGAATGTTCCATGAGCACTTGAGAAAAATGTGTATTCTGTTGTTTTTGGATGGAATGTCCTATAAATATCAATTAAGTCCATCTTGTTTAATGTATCATTTAAAGCTTGTGTTTCCTCATTTATTTTCATTTTGGATGATCTGTCCATTGGTGAAAGTGGGGTGTTAAAGTCCCCTACTATGACTGTGTTACTGTCGATTTCTCCTTTTATGGCTGTTAGTATTTGCCTTATGTATTGAGGTGCTCCTATGTTGGGTGCATAAATATTTACAATTGTTATATCTTCTTCTTGGATCAATCCCTTGATCATTATGTAGTGTCCTTCTTTGTCTCTTCTAGTAGTCTTTATTTTAAAGTCTATTTTGTCAGATATGAGAATTGCTACTCCAGCTTTCTTTTGGTTTCCATTTGCATGGAATATCTTTTTCCATACCCTTACTTTCAGTCTGTATGTATCTCTAGGTCTGAAGTGCGTCTTTTGTAGACAGCATATATATGGGTCTTGTTTTTGTATCCATTCAGCCAATCTGTGTCTTTTGGTGGGAGCATTTAGTCCATTTACATTTAAGGTAATTATCGATATGTATGTTCCTATTCCCATTTTCTTAATTGTTTTGGGTTCGTTATTGTAGGTTTTTTCCTTCTGCTGTGTTTCTTGCCTAGAGAAGTTCCTTTAGCATTTGTTGTAAAGCTGGTTTGGTGGTGCTGTACTCTCTCAGCTTTTGCTTTTCTGTAAACGTTTTAATTTCTCCATCAAATCTGAATGAGATCCTTGCTGGGTAGAATAATCTTGGTTGCAGGTTTTTCTCCTTCATCACTTTATTTATGTCCTGCCACTCCCTTCTGGCTTGTAGAATTTCTGCTGAGAGATCAGCTGTTATCCTGATGGGGATTCCCTTGTGTGTTATCTGTTGTTTTTCCCTTGCTGCTTTTAATATGATTTCTTTGTGTTTAATTTTTGACAGTTTGATTAATATGTGTCTTGGCGTATTTCTCCTTGGATTTATTCTGTATGGGACTCTCTGTGCCTCCTGGACTTGATTAACTATTTCCTTTCCCATATTAGGGAAGTTTTCAACTATAATCTCTTCAAATATTTTCTCAGTCCCTTTCTTTTTCTCTTCTTCTTCTGGAACCCCTATAATTCGAATGTTGGTGTGTTTAATGTTGTCCCAGAGGTCTCTGAGACTGTCCTCTGTTCTTTTCATTCTTTTTTCTTTAGTTTGCTCTGCATCAGTTATTTCCACTATTTTATCTTCCACCTCACTTATCCGTTCTTCTGCCTCAGTTATTCTGCTATTGATCCCATCTAGAGTATTTTTCATTTCGTTTATTGTGTTTTTAATCGATGCTTGATTCATCTTTAGTTCTTCTAGGTCCTTGTTAACTGTTTCTTGCATTTTGTCTATTCTATTTCCAAGATTTTGGATCTTGGAAATAGAATCTTGGATCATCTTTACTATCATTATTCTGAATACTTTTTCAGATAGACTGCCTATTACCTCCTCATTTGTTAGGTCTGGTGGGTTTTTATCTTGCTCCTTCTCCTGCTGTGTGTTTTTCTGTCTTCTCATTTTGCTTATGTTACTGTGTTTGGGGTCTCCTTTTTGCAGGCTGCAGGTTCGTAGTTCCCGTTGTTTTTGGTGTCTGTCCCCAGTGGCTAAGGTTGGTTTAGTGGGTTGCGTAGGCTTCCTGTTGGAGGGAACTAGTGCCTGTGTTCTGGTGGATGAGGCTGGATCTTGTCTTTCTGGTGGGCAGGTCCACGTCTGGTGGTGTGTTTTGGGGTGTCTGCGGACTTTTTATGATTTTAGGCAGCCTCTCTGCTAATGTGTGGCATTGTGTTCCTGTCTTGCTAGTTGTTTGGCATAGGGTGTCCAGCACTGTAGCTTGCTGTTCGTTGAGTGAAGCTGGGTGTTGGTGTTGAGATGGAGATCTCTGGAAGATTTTCGCCGTTTGATATTATGTGGAGCTGGGAGGTCTGTTGTGGACCAGTGTCCTGAAGTTGGCTCTCCCACCTCAGAGGCACAGCACTGACTCCCAGCTCCTCAATTTGGGATGATTTGTTGTCTATTCATGTATTCCACAGATGCAGGGTACATCAAGTTGATTGTGGAGCTTTAATCCGCTGCTTCTGAGGCTGCTGGGAGAGGTTTCTCTTTCTCTTCTTTGTTCTCACAGCTCCTGGGTCTCAGCTTTGGATTTGGCCCCGCCTCTGCGTGTAGGTCCCCGGAGGGCGTCTGTTCTTCGCTTAGACAGGACAGGGTTAAAGGAGCAGCCGCTTCGGGGACTCTGGCTCACTCAGGCCGGGGGGGAGGGAGGGGCATGGAGTGCAGGGCGAGCCTGCAGTGGCAGAGGCCGGTGTGATGTTGCACCAGCCCGAGGCGCGCCGTGCGTTCTCCCAGGGAAGCCTTCCCTGGATCCCGGGATCCCGGCAGTGACGGGCTGCACAGGCTCCCAGAAGGGCAGCGTGGACAGTGACCTGCGCTCGCACACAGGCCTCTTGGCGGTGGCAGCAGCAGCCCCAGCGTCCCACGCCCGTCTGTGGGCTCCACGCTTTCAGCCGCGGCTCGCGCCCGTCTGTGGAGCCCCTTTAAGCAGCGCTCTTAATCCCCTCTCCTCGCGCACCGGGAAATGAAGAGGGAAGAAAAAGTCTCTTGCCTCTTCAGCAGCTCCAGAGTTTTCCCGGACTCCCTCCCGGCTAGCTGTGGCGCATTAGCCCCCTTCAGGCTGAGTTCTCGCCGCCAGCCCCAGTCCTCTCCCTGCGTTCTGACCGAAGCCCGAGCCTCAGCTTCCAGCGCCGCCTGCCCCGACGGGCGAGCAGACAAGCCTCTCGGGCTGGTGAGTGCCAGTCGGCACCGATCCTCTGTGCGGGAATCTCTCCGCTTTGCCCTACCCAGGTACATGGGGAGTTTCTTGCCTTTTGAGAGGTCTGAGGTCTTCTGCCAGCGTTCAGTAGGTGTTCTGTAGGAGTTGTTCCACGTGTAGCTGTATTTCTGGTGTATCTGTGGGGAGGAAGGTGATCTCCGTGTCTTACTCTTCCGCCATCTTCCCCCCAGCCTTGTATTAATGGGATAAATTGCAGTTGATCACAGTATATTAGTTTCTAAATGTATTGTTGGATGTTTGCTAATATTCTATTTAGTATTTTGGTATCTACGTTTTACCTATTAGCATCCTACTGGCTTCATAAAAGAAGTTAGGGAAGTTTCCTTCCTTTCTAATGTACTTACATAACTCATAGAGCATTGGTACTATTTGATCTTTGATGGTTTACTAGACTTCACCTGTAAAACCATCTGAGCAAGGTGCTTCTTGGGGGTATTGCTGTAATAACTTTATTTCTTCTATGAAAATTGCCTAATTTAAGCTTTCTAACACTAGAATCAGAATTTTGGTAATCTGTATTTATCTAGGAATTTACCTATTTCATATAGATTTTCAAGTTTTTTTGCATAGAGGTCGGCAAAGTAATCTCTTATTTTTTCTGTTTCAATGATTATTTCTCCTTTGTCATTTATTATTTTGTCTATGTTGATCTCTCCCTTTCTTCCTTCATCAAGCCAGCTAGGGGTTCGTCCATTTTGAAAACCAAGATTTTGTTTTACTATTTTGTATCTCGTTCATTTCTGCTTTTATGTTTTGCTTTCTTTAGTTGTTCCTTTTTTCCTAGTTATTTTTTTTTCGTTTTTTGAGGCCATACTTTAATTCATTTATCTTCATTCTTCCATTTTTACTCATAAAAGTGTGTACTGTGTGAATTTGCCTCAGATCACCACGCTAAATGTATCCCATAGATGCTGATATGTAGTTTTTCATAGTCATTCTTTTAAAAAATTTCTTTACAACCTCAGTTTGCATCTCCTCTTATATTCAACATTTTTAAGAGACGCTTTAAACATTTTTTTCAGGTGGAAACGCCTTTCTGTTTTCAACTTTTGTTACTAACTTTTACTGCATTGGGGTTAGAGAGGATTGTTTGTACTATTTCTACTTTATAGAAATTGATTATCTAATCTCTGTGAGATAATTATGATAGATTTTTGAGAAGAATATATTCCCTATATAACATTATTGATTAGCTTTGTCTTTTTTTTATATGACTTGATCAGCCTTAGACTGAGTTTTGTGTATTGTCTCCTACTGTTACTCTTTCCTGTTATTATTATTATTTTATCTACGTCTCCTTGCATTTTTGGTTTATAAAGGTGTTTGTTTGTTATTGGTGCATAAATATTCCTAAGGGTTATATCTTCATTGTGAGTTTTGACTTTTATCATTAAGACATGTTTTTCATCACGTTTAATGCTTTCTTAAAATCATCCTGAACCACCTGTTTTCTTAACACTTTACTCTCTGGTCTATGCACTTTTTCCTCCCGTATCATTTAACACTCACCTACTGCATTATGATAAAATGTTTGTTCTATTTTCTTCTACTTCTCTCCCTTCTCTCATTTTTAGTTGCACAGTTTCTGTGTTTTTTTTTCACAGCATAAATCTTTTGTACATTAGTCTTCTCCCCTTTCCTCCACCTTGATTTTACTATTGTATGTAAAATACTCTCCATTATGTATTTTGGTGAAGTTTTCCTTCTCATCGCAGTGGGATCACAATCCCAGTTCCTCTTTTAGATTACTTGGCAAACATTCTGTAAAGAGAAATATAGGAAGTATTGTAAGTTCCTGGGTCACAGTGTCACTGTCTCTCTACTCAACTTTGCTACTGTAGTGCAAAAGCATTCATAGACAATACATAAATGATTGATCATGGCTTTGTTCCAATAAAACTTTATTTACAAAATCAAGCAGTGGGCTTGATTTGGATCATTGGGCCAGTTTGCAGACCCCTGCTCTAGTAGCTTCCTTAGGAAGGGCTGAGTGGTGCAGAATTTCCTAAGTTTCTACAAGTTCAAAAGCTTTTTCTGTAGGCTGTGATATTTAAAGGACACCCCAGATGGTTATGAAATCTATGCTTCAGCCTTTCGTTGTAGTCAATCTCTGTCTTTTGATTTTTTAAAAATATTCTATTTAAGGTGGGTTTCATATCCTCCAATGCTTGCTTGAGTAAAATTAAATTTGTTTGGAGTGTTGACTTCCAGTCTTTTTCTCCTTCATGGTTGTTTAATATGTATGCACTTTTGTTTCCTCATCTATTTTTTTTTTACAGAGTTTTGTATGGAATTCCCTTCGTTCTGTTTATCTGTATGATATTGCATTTTTCGACAAGATTCCTAGTTTAATAATGTGAATTTTTGTTAGTATAGCAAAGTCCAGATCCTTTTTATTTTGTTTGTTTTGATGATGAAGGGAGAAACCCTGAGTGCTCTGATTTTGCAGTTCTCTTATGTCTTGCAAGATCCTTAATTTTCCCCTTTTGTTTATTTTCTCCATCATTACCCAAGCGCCAACGGATGCTTCTCCCTAACTCTTTGCCTTTATTCTTCCCTAAGAGTTATATCTTTCAAAGACTGCACTTTAAGTCATCCCTGTCCCTTCATAAGCTCCGATTTTGGAGTGCCTTCCCTGTAGTCCGGGCTCTCTAGTACATATTCTAGTACACCGTTTTGGTACTTTTGTATTTATTCTGGGATTAGTCATTGTGCTGTAGTTTTAGATCAGCTTTCAGCCCATTTCCATCTTTCCTGTCTCTTGGCAGCATTTCTTTGTCTGTCTTTTTGTTTTCCACAAAGCCTAGTAATGGGAGTTTGACAAATCTTATGCCAGGATTCATGATTTTTCTTTTTTTACTCACAATTCTTTTTAATTCCTGTCCTTCTCCATTTTAAAATAATGATGAGGGTGTGGCTTTTGTGTAGATGTACATTTTCCTTCTTATTGGTTTGTATCCTTTTTGGAGAAAATATTTTTTTAACATCTTTATTAGAATGTATTTGCTTTACAATGGTGTGTCAGTTTCTGCCTTATAACAAAGTGAATCAGTTATGCATACACATATGTCCCCATATCTCTTCCCTCTTGCATCTCCCTCCGTCCCACCCTCCCTATCCCACCCCTCTAGGTGGTCAGAAAGCACTGAGGTGATCTCCCTGTGGTATGCGGCTGCTTCTCACTTGCGATCTATTTTACGTTTGGTAGTGTATATATGTCCATGACACTCTCTCACTTTGTCCCAGCTCACCCTTCCCCCTCCCCGTATCCTCAAGTCCAGCCTCTAATAGGTCTGCATCTTTATTCCCGTCTTACCCCTAAGTTCTTCCGACCATTTTCTTTTCCTTTCTTTTATCTTTTTCTATTTTATTTTTTCATTTTATTTTTTTTTGGTGGCTTAAAATGGCAGAAATTTATTCTTTCAGAGTTCGGGAAGCCAAGTCTGAAATTAATATCACTGAGCTGAAATCAAGGTGGGGGCAGGGCTGTTCTCCTTCTGGAAGCTCCAGGAGAGAATCCATTCTTGCTTCTTCCAGCTTCTTGGCTGCCAGCATCCTTTGGCTTGTGGTCACATCACTCCCACCTCTGCCTGTGTGGTCACATTGCCATTTCCTTTTCTGTGTGTGTCAAATCTCGTTGTGCCTCTCTTTCTTTCTTTCTTTCTTTATACATTCATTCATTTATTTATTTATTTTAACATCTTTATTGGAGTATAATTGCTTTACAGTGGTGTGTTATTTTCTGCCTTATAACAAAGTGAATTAGTTATACATATACATATGTTCCCATATCTGCCCTCTTGCGTCTCCCTCCCTCCCACCCTCCCTATCCCACCCCACCAGGGGGTCAGAGACCACCTAGCTGATCTCCTTCTGCTACCCGGCTGCTTCCCACTAGCTATCTCTTTTATGTTTGGTAGTGTATATATGTCCTTGCCATTCTCTCACTTTGTCACAGCTTACACATCCCCCTCACCATATCCTCAACTCCATGCTCTAGTAGGTCTGTGCTTTATTCCTGTCTTACCCCTACATACTTCATGACCCTTTTTTTTTTCTTAGATTCCATATATATTTGTGTTAGCATACGGTGTTTGTTTTTCTCTTTCTGACTTACTTCACTCTGTATGAGAGACTCTAGGTCAATCCACTCACTACAAATAACTCAATTTCGTTCCTTTTTATGACTGAGTAAGATTCCATTGTATATATGTGCCACCTCTTCTTTAGCCATTCATCTATTGATGGACACTTCGGTTGCTTCCATGTCCTGGCTATTGTAAATAGAGCTGCAATGAACATTTTGGTACATGACTCTTTTTGAATTATGGTTCTCTCAGGGTATATGCCCAGTAGTGGGATTGCTGTGTCGTATCGTAGTTCTATTTTTAGTTTTTTAAGGAACCTCCATACTGTTCTCCATAGGGGCTGTATCATTTTACATTCCCACTGACAGTGAAAGAGTGTTCACTTTTCTCCGCACCCTCTCCAGCATTTATTGTTTGTAGATTTTTTGATGATGGCCATTCTGCCCGGTGTGAGATGATATCTCATTTTAGTTTTGATTTGCATTTCTCTAATGATTAATGATGTTGAACATGCTTTCATGTGTTTGTTGGCAATCTGTATATCTTCTTTGGAGAAATGTCTATTTAGGTCTTCTGCCCATTTTTGCATTGGATTTTTTTTGTTGTTGTTGTTATTGAGCTGCATGAGCTGCTTGTAAATTTTGGAGATTAATCCTTTGTCAGTTGCTTCATTTGCAAATATTTTGTCCCATTCTGAGGGATGTCTTTTGATCTTGATTCCTTTGCTGTGCAAAAGCTTTTAAGTTTCATTAGGTCCCATTCCTTTATTTTTGTTTTTATTTCCGTTTCTCTAGGAGGTGGGTCAAAAAGGATCTTGCTGTGATTTATGTCATAGAGCATTCTGACTGTTTTCCTCCAAGGGTTTTATAGTGTCTGGACTTATATTTAAGTCTTTAATCCATTTAGAGTTTATTTTTGTGTATGGTGTTAGGGAGTGTTCTAATTTCATACATTTACATGTCCCTATCCAGTTTTCCCAGCACCACTTATTGAGGAGGCTGTCTTTTTCACAGCACCACTTATTGAAGAGGCTGTCTTTTCTCCACTGTACATTCCTGCCTCCTTTATCAAAGATAAGGTGACCATATGTGCGTGGGTTTATCTCTGGGCTTTCTATCCTGTTCCACTGATCTGTATTCCTGTTTTTGTGCCAGTACCATGCTGTCTTCATTACTGTAGCTTTGTAGTATAGTCTGAAGTCAGGGAGCCTGATTCCTCCAGCTCCACTTTTCGTTCTCAAGATTGCTTTGGCTATTCGGGGTCTTTTGTGTTTCCATACAAATTGTGAAATTTTTTGTTCTAGTTCTGTGAAAAATGCCAGTGGTTGTTTGATAGGGATTGCATTGAATCTGTAGATTGCTTTGGGTAGTAGAATCATTTTCACAATGTTGATTCTTCCAATCCAAGAACATGGTATATCTCTCCATCTATTCATATCATCTTTAATTTCTTTCATCAGTGTCTTATAAATTTTTTCATACAGGTCTTTTGTCTCTTTAGGTAGGTTTATTCCTAGATATTTTATTCTTTTTGTGGCAGTAGTAAATAGGAGTGTTTCATTAATTTCTCTTTCAGATTTTTCATCATTAGTGTATAGGAATGCCAGATATTTCTGTGCATTCATTTTGTATCCTGCTACTTTACCAAATTCATTGATTAGGTCTAGTAGTTCTCTGGTAGCATCTTTAGGATCCTCTATGTATAGTATCATGTCATCTGCAAACAGTGACAGCTTTACTTCTTCTTTTCCAATTTGGATTCCTTTTATTTCTTTTTCTTCTCTGATTGCTATGGCTAAAACTTCCAGAACTATGTTGAATAATAGTGGTGTGAGTGGGCAACCTTGTCTTGTTCCTGATCTTAGTGGAAATGCTTTCAGTTTTTCACCATTGAGGAGGATGTTGGCTGTGGATTTGTCATGTATGGCCTCTATTATGTTGAGGAAGTTTCCCTCTATGCCTACTTTCTGGCGGGTTTTTATCATAAATGGGTGTTGAATTTTGTCAAAAGCTTTCTCTGCATCTATTGAGATGATCATATGGGTTTTCTCCTTCAGTTTTTTAATATGGTGTATCACGTTGATTAATTTGCATATACTGAAGAATCCTTGAATTCCTGGGATAATCCCCACTTGGTCATAATGTATGATCCTTTTAATGTGCTGTTGGATTCTGTTTGCTAGGATTTTATTGAGGATTTTTCATTTATGTTCATCAGTGATATTAGCCTGTAGCTTTCTTTCTCTGTGCCATCTTTGTCTGGTTTTAGTATCAGAGTGATGGTGGCCTCGTAGAATGAGTGTGGGAGTTTTCCTCCCGCTGCTATGTTTTGGAAGAGTTTGAGAAGGATAGGTGTTAGCTCTTCTCGAAATGTTCATTAGAATTCACCTGTGAAGCCATCTGGTCTTGGGTTTTTGTTTGTTGGAAGATTTTTAATCACAGTTTCAATTTCAGTGCTTGTGATTGGCTGTTCATATTTTCTCTTTCTTCCTGGTTCCGTTTCAGAAGGCTGTGCATTTCTAAGAATTTGTCCATTTCTTCCAGGTTGTCCATTTTTTTGGCGTAGAGTTGCTTGTAGTAATCTCTGATGATCCTTTGTATTTCTGCAGTGTCAGTTGTTACTTCTCCTTTTTCATTTCTAATTCTATTGATTTGAGTCTTCTCCCATTTTTTCTTGATGAGTCTGGCTAATGCTTTACCAGGTTTTTTATCTTTTCAAAGAACCAGCTTTTAGTTTTATTGATCTTTGCTATTGTTTCCTTCATTTCTTTTTCATTTAATTCTGATCTGATCTTTATGATTTCTTTCCTTCTGCTAAGTGTGGGGTTTTTTTTTTTCTGTTGTTGTTCTTCTTCTTTCTCTAATTGCTTTATGTGTAAGGTTAGGTTGTTTATTTGAGATGTTTCTTGTTTCTTGAGGTAGAATTGTATTGCTATAAGCTTCCCTCCTAGATCTGCTTATGCTGCATCCCATAGGTTTGGGTCGTCGTGTTTTCATTGTCATTTGTTTCTAGGTATTTTGTGATTTCCTCTTTGATTTCTTCAGTGATCTCTTGGTTGTTTAGTAGTGTATTGTTTAGCCTCCATGTGTTTGTATTTCTTACAGATTTTTTTCTGTAATTGATATCTAGTCTCATAGCGTTGTGGTCGGATAAGATACTTGATATGACTTAAATTTCTTAGATTTACCAAGGCTTTATTTGTGACCCAAGATATGATCTCTCCTGGAGAACATTCCATGAGCACTTGAGAAGAATGTGTATTCTGTTGTTTTTGGATGGGATGTCCTGTAAATATCAGTTAAGTCCATCTTGTTTAATGTATCATTTAAAGCTTCTGTTTCCTTATTTATTTTCATTTTGGATGATCTGTCCATTGGTGAAAGTGGGGTGTTAAAGTCCCCTACTATGATTGTGTTACTGTTGATTTCCCCTTTTATGGCTGTTAGTATTTTCGTTATGTAGTGAGGTGTTCCTATGTTGGGTGTGTAAATATTTACAATTGTTATATCTTCCTCTTGGATTGATCCCTTGATCATTATGTAGTGTCCTTCTTTGTCCCCTGTAATAGTCTTTGTTTCAAAGTCTATTTTGTCTGATATGAGAATTGCTACTCCAGCTTTCTTTTGATTTCCATTTGCATGGAATATCTCTTTCCATCCCCTCACTTTCAGTCTGTATGTGTCCCTAGGTCTGAAATGTGTCTCTTATAGACAGCATATATATGGGTCTTCTTTTTGTATCCATTCAGCCAATCTATGTCTTTTGGTTAGAGCATTTAATCCATTTACATTTAAGGTAATTATCGATATATATGTTTCTGTTACCATTTTGTTAATTGTTTTGTTTTTGTGTATTGTAGGTCTTTTCCTTCTCTTGTGTTTCTTGCCTAGGGAAGTTCCTTTAGCATTTGTTGTAAAGCTGGTTTGGTGGTGATGAATTCTCTTAGCTTTTGCTTGTGTGTAAATCTTTTAATTTCTCCTTCAAAACTGAATGAGATCCTTGTTGGGTAGAGTAATTTTGGTTGTAGGTTTTTCTCTTTCATCACTTTAAATATGTCCTGCCACTCTCTTCTGGCTTTCAGAGTTTCTGCGGGAAGATCAGCTGTTTATCTTATGGGGATTCCTTTATGTGTTACTTGTCGTTTTTCCCTTGCTGGTTTTTATATTTGCTCTTTGTGTTTAATATTTGATAGTTTGCTTAATATGTGTCTTGGTGTGTTTCTCCTTGGATTTATCCTGCATGGGACTCTCTGTGCTTCCTGGACTGGATTAACTATTTCCTCGCCCCCTTCTCTGGAGCTCCTTTAAGCAGCGCTGCTAAATCCCTCTCCTTGTGCACCAGGAAACAAAGAGGCAAGGAACAGTCTCTTGTCTCTTCAGCAGCTCCAGACTTTTTCCCTGAGTCCCTCTCAGCTGGCCGTGGCGCACAAGACCCCTTCAGGCTGTGTTCATGCAGCCATCCGCAATCCTCTCCCTGGGATCTGAACTCCGAAGCCTGAGCCTCAGCTCACAGCCCCCTCCCGCCCCGGCAGGTGAGCAGACAAGCCTCTCAAGGTGGTGAGTGCTGGTCGGCACCAACCCCCTGAGCGGGAATCTCTCCGCTTTTTTCCTCTGCACCCCTGTTGCTGTGCTCTCCTCCATGGATCCGAAACTCCCACCCTCGCCACCAGCAGTCTCTGCCCACGAAGGGGCTTCCTAGTGTGTGGAAACCTTTCCTCCTTCACAGCTCCCTCCCACTGGTGCAGGTTCTGTCTCTATTCTTTTCTCTCTGTTTTTTCTTTTTTCTTTTACCCTACCCAGGCCCTTGGGGAGTTTCTTGCCTTTTGGGAGGTCTGAGGACTTCTGCCAGCGTTCAGTAAGTGTTCTGTAGGAGTTGTTCCACATGTACACGTATTTCTGATGTATTTGTGGGGAGGAAGGTGATCTCCATGTCTTACTCTTCCTCCATCTTGAAGTTCCTCAAGAGGAAATAATTTGACGAAGTCAGCTAGGTGGTAAGCATTGTCTTCTGCTAATGTACCTCTGATTTCTAATGGCATTTTATCTCATGTAAATGTGTGTGTGTGCGCGCGCGTGCGTGTGTGTACACATATATAATTAAATTACACACAAGTCCATTTTCATTCTATTCCTATAGTAGAGGTCACTTGAGTTGGCCCTATGATTGACCACATACTTATTCAATAAGTATTTTTTCCATAGCTAACCCTGGATGCAAACAAGTGACTATAGATATCTTCTCAGGATTTCTAAATATTCTCCACTCTGAAGCAGGTTTTTGAAGATGGACCAAAAGACCACAGTCACCCTCCTTGAGCTTGCTGCAAAGAGTCTGCTGAATAATGAGCCTGCAGCTATCCATGCCCTGGATGAAATCCCAAGAGACCTCTTTGTTCCATTGTTCAACGCTGCCTTCTTGGGTGGGCATAAGAAAATGCTAACGGCAATGGTGAGGGTTTGGCCTTTTCGCTGTCTCCATATTGGGTCATTGTACACACAGGAGTCATACTATGAGATCTTGGAAGCCATGATTGATGGTCTGCAGATGCTCCCTGCCCAGAACTCAACCTCTTGGTAAGACTATGATGAGTGGAGACACAGGGAGTCAGCAGGAGGGTATGCTGTAGCCTGGGGCAGGGGAATACCTAACTGTCTCCCAAGAGTAGCCAATGGTGAATACTGCAGTCTTTGCAGAGCTGTCGGTCAGCACTTGGGGTCACCTTCGGGACTCTATTGCCTTATAGAGTTGATTATAGAATAGAAGTGCTTGAGGATACTATGAATGGATTTGAGTGCGATTACACACAAGTGGAATATGGGCATTGAGACAGGGAAAGCCTGGAGGTGAAGGAGGGGGTGGAGAAAGGATGAAAGACGCTGCATTTGTGTGGAAAGAACTTCTCGGTGAATGGCAATGAAGTGAAAACCAGGGTTAAAGTGCTCCTTCCCTGCTTCTCATCATTGATCTTGCTGGATTATATTAAAATCAGCTATCTCTCATGTGTTCTGTCTCTTCCTTTCCTTACAGGGGGCCCAGACTGAGGATCCTAGATTTAAGGCGTGACCCGGACTGTAAGACAATATGCTCTGAGATTGGGACCGCATTCCCTTTCTGTTTTAAGTCATGCAAATACTCTCAGCGCTCTATCCTTAAGATAGAAGAAGCTCAGCATAGTGTCAGGCGCCTCGGGATTGGTAATTCTGGGTCTGAGCCTCAGTCAGCTCAGGAACCCATGGAATTGCTAGTGGATATTTCCCTCAATGGTACCTTGAGAACAAAGAAATTGCTCTCTTTCCTTTGTAGTAAAATTCAGCAGGACTTTGGGTCCTTGCACATCTGCTGCAGAGATTTGCAAATCGATAGAATGTCTGCCCACAAAAGTATCCTACAGTTTCTTGATCTGGGGTGCATTGATCACCTGGAAATAGATCAGACTGATCTGAGTGAAATCCTCACCATTTTGCCTCGGGTGATCCACCTGAACAGCCTTACTCTGTGTAACATCCCCTTTAACTCTTATCCGAGAAGGAAGTTCATATCTTTTCTCCTCTGCCTTGGGCGGCTGGACAACCTCCAGGAGCTCAGCTTGTCTTTCGTCTGCCTCACAAATCAACTGCACAAACTGCTCAGGTGAGGCGATGGGGAGGAACCTGTGTTCCTTGAGCACCTCATTGTTAAGACAGAAGAGACCATGCTTGGATCTTCCTAAGCTCCTTGTAACCCATTTCTCTTTTTACCTCAGTGTAGGCACTGCTGGGAGTTTGAACCTAGCCGGGGGAGAGAGGGGTACCTTATGGTGAGCAGCAGATGAGGTTAGAAAAGGAAGCTGTGCTCATACATTCATTCATTCATTCAGTGACCGTGGGAAGACCCTAAAAGAAGTCTGTAAATATATTGGTGAAAAAGACTCAGTCCTTCTCCTATTGGACTTTACAGCTCTCTAGAGAGGAAGGGGAGGCATTCAGATGGAGAAACATTAAGCTATAGGACTAATGCACATGCCCATGGATGGGCCCCAATAGTTAACACTGCCAGATAATTTTGCTCCTGTATTTCCCCCAAGCCTTAGACCCTGAATGGAGAGCTTGTCATCTGGGAACTAGTCAAAGGAAACCCTCAGTTGGCTGCTTTCCCAGACGCATCCTCGCCAAATAAGTGAATCAGATGCAACACTGATTATGTCGTATATACTAAGTGCATGCAATTTCTTCACTTAATCTTTCCCGCAGTTCTGTATAATAATTACTGCTGTGCACATTCTCAAGATTAAAACCAGGTACCTCAGAGTTGTAAAGTAAGTTTCTCAAGGTCACAAATCTATAAAGTCTAATCCCAAAGTCCACAATGTTAACCACCTGTTGCAAACCGTGAACACAGTACTTTATTCTAGAGCCTTAGGTACCTATAATTTGGGGCTCATTGCCCTCATTCTTCTGAAATAACCTTACTTTTTTCTCTCTATAGAGTTGTGCCACGTCAGTTGGATACACTGTATCTACCTCACTGTAGCCTTTCTAACAGAGACATCACTGTCCTGTCTGAGAGCTCTCAGGCCACCCACCTAAAGGAACTGAGTCTCAGTAACAACATGATCTTCTCAGAAGGATATGAGCCCTTCCAGGCTCTGCTGGAGAAGGTCTCAAGCACCCTGCAACATCTGGAGATAAACAATTGTATGATAACTGATTCTACTCTCTCTGCCATCCTCCCAGCCCTGAGCCACTGTACCCACCTCCGTGTCCTTAGCTTTGCCTTCAATCCCATTACGATGTCTGTGCTCAAGAGTCTTCTGCAGCACTTGACATCCTTGATGAATCTGAAGTATGTGATTTATCCTGTCCCTCTCCATTGCTACGAGGAAGGGAATTTTCATGACAGTTTGGACCGACAAAAACTTGCTGAAGTTCAGGCTCAGTTGCAGGCGATGCTGCACAGGGCACAGCGGAACGACATGAAATGGGTCCCTTGTTCAAAGTGATTTCCACAGTATAAGGAGGAGTTTCAACACTGATGTGTGGCCATGAAAGCGTTCACTTTTTTCTTTTTTTTGCCTGAAGCCCAAGTTTGTAGAGACACATATGTAAAGTTGTAATGTTCTAGGAAACTGGGGTTAGGAACAGTGGATATGTAAACTGATCTCTATAAAAGAGGAAATTTTAAAAGGAAATAGAGGAATTTGAAAGGTCCTCTGGATCTCTTGCGCACTGCCTTCTACATCTTCTGGATTTCTAACCACAGTGTTGAGTATGTGATGTAAGCTGACCCAGTCATGGTATATAATTTCCTTATCCACACTGATTGGTTCACTTATCCATTTATGGGCACTTAACACAAGTCAGATCAATTGAAACTCTTCCTAGAGGTGGTAGTTGTTGAACAATTTTACCCTCTAGGGACCTGCAGTCTTCTTGTGTTTCTGATTACCTCAGGTGGCTTATGAGAAACTATATGCAACTAAAAGGAAACAAACAAACTATGCCCACCACCTACTGGTATCCTCATCAGCATACTGCTGCCTGATTTCCCAGGTCTCAGATCCCTGGCTCAGTTATTCCTTATTCCACACACATTCACCAAGTATCTGTTATGATTTAGGTACTTTTCCAGGTGCTAAGAAAGATAAGGTCCCTGATCTCACTCAGAGTGTAGACATTCCTATGATTTATCAGTTTCTCTACTCTTTCTTAGAGGACTTGGGAAATTATTTATTCCCCCATAACACAGTATTTTTTTCACTTTTTCCCCTTACATAGTCTGCTCAAATAACATTGGCCTTTTAATGCTATTGGATAGCTGCTCAGGCCTCAGTTCATGGCTTAAATATTACCTCCTCAGTTAGGTTTTCTCTTACTTCCCCATTTAAGTAGATTTATTCTTCTGCCGCTTTTTCTTAAGGTACCATATGTATTTCCTTCATGTTACACATTGTTGCATATGTATTTGCTCCCTCAGCTCTTCCACTAGAGTTGCACTGCTCAGTATGGTGCACACTAACCATATGTGGCTTCTGAACTCTAGAAATCTGGCTACTCTCAAATGTGATGTACACTAGGTGTTGAATGCACACTGTGTATCCACGAGTTAGCAAGAAACTAAGGATGTAGAATAACTAGTTGCTAATTTACATGTATTGTTTACATGTTGAAATGATAACGTACTGCATATCAAAGACAGTAAAGGTAAAAGAATGTAAATTAAATTCTTTATATCCTTATGTGTTAAAATGATAGCATTGTATTTCAAAGACTTAGTAAGAAAAATGTTATAATTACCTGTTTATATGTTTATATGTCAACGTGATAAAACATTGCATTCCAAAGACTAATTGAGAGAAAGTAAAGTTAATTAATAGGTTGTTCCTACTGTTTATATGTTGAAATGGTAACATAGAAAATGTCAATGATCTGATAACAGAAAAGAATGGAAAAATTATTAGTATTTTGTGTATAGTGTTTCCTGGTTGAAATGAAAACAGATTGCAGTTTAAAGACTTAGTAAGAAACAAGAATGTAAAAGTAATGAATGATGTTTACATTGTTTCCTTGTTGAAATGATAACACAGACATTTTAAAGACTCAGTAAAAATTTTTTTACAATTATTTTTTCTTGTTGCTTACATGTTGAAGTGGTAAACTGCATTTCAAAAACAGAGAAAATAATGTAAAACTTAATTAATACTTAATAAAAATAGTTAATAACTTGTTCATACCTCCAGTTTGCTACTGCATTTCTGACTTAGAAAGACAAACATGTTAAATGAATTGTATATGTTGTTGCTTTGTTGAAATGATAACATATGGCATTTCAAAGACATGATAAAATAAGAATGCAACAAGGCCACCAATACCATGACACCAAAGCCAGACAAAGACACTACAGAAAAAGGAAATGAGAGGGCAATATATTTGATGAATACAAATGAAGAGGTCCTGGACAAAATATTAGCAAAACAAATCCAACAATACATCAAAAGGACCATACACCATAAATCACGTAGGATTTATTCCAGGGTCACAAGGATGATTCAACATTTGCAAATCAATCAGTGTGAGACACCACAGCAACAAATTGAAAGATAAAAATCACATGATTATCTCAATAGACGCAGGAAAACTTTTGACACAATTGAACATCCATTCATGACAACAACTCTCAACAAAGTCTGTATAGAGGGAACATGTTGCAACATGATAAGGGCTTTTAAGACAAACCCACAGCGAACATCATAGTGAATGGCAAAAAGCTGAAGGAATTTCCCTTAAATTCAGGAGCAAGGCAAGGATGCCCACTCTCACCAGTTATATTTAACATAGTATTGGAAGTCCTAACCACAGCAATCAGACGAAAAAAGAAAGAAAAGGTACCCACACTGGAAGAGAAAATGTAAAACCGTTACCCTATGCAGATGACATACTTTGTATAGAAATTTCTAAAGCCTCCAGCCCCAAACTATTAGAACTAATGAATGAATTCAGCAAACTTTCAGGATCCAAGATTAACATACAGGAATTTGTTGCATTTGTATACACTAATAATGAAATATCACAAACAAGGTTTTTTTTTTTTAAACTCCTGCACCACTCAGCCAAGCTAGGGATACTGGGGCGTCTCTGAGGACTTCTGTGGATTCACCTACTCTGCCCCTCTTGTTCCATCTTGGGAAGGAAGTGTTTGGATGATACACGCCTTTTCTCAATTGCACAAAGCCAGGACACATGCTGACAGACAGCCTCCTGTTTATTTTCCCCATTTCAGTACCCTGAAGTGTTTAAGGTATGTCTGTTCTCACCATCCAGCAGAGTGGTGCCAGTTCTCTTTATGCAGATGTGCATGATCTGTTGAGGCATGAGTGCACCTTCTGCAGGGGTGTCCATGAAATGCCACTTCTCAGGGGGACAGGAACATGGAGTGCTGGATGTGCTCGTGGGCAAATTGAGGCTTCTGTAGGTGATGGGTCCTATGAGGTTTGTAGGGTACAGTCTGTGAGGCAGTTAGAAGAACTGCAGCCCTTTGTTGAGCTTGGTGCCCTGTTTGCTGTGAGCCCATGCCCTTTCCCCTTCTCCTTGCTATCCCAAGACTATTCAGCCATGCTCCTCGCCTCTGGGTTCTGGGTTTGGGCAAGACAGCAGTGAGATTCCTGGGCAGCGGCTAGCACCACTGGGTATTCAGGTGCTCACCACACTCTCACTAACCCCCATGGGAGGAATTGCAGGCCTAGTGCATCTATCTAGGCATTGATATGTGTAGCCTTGGGGGAAGTTTGATATTGGTAGGGTGAAGCTGTTCTTCCTACTCTCTTCAACGTGTCTGTCCTTGGATTTCTTTTTAATGGATCAGGGTGTTGGGGCTTCATCACTGGATACTGAGGCTCCCACAAAAACACACTGGCCCATGGCTGCTTAGGCAAAATGTTTATTTGGAGGCTCCTATTCTGCCAATTTCCTGACGTCACACTCTAGAATTATGTTTTGAATGGGAAAATGTTTGGATAAAAAGAAGCAGCCCAGGAAAACGTTCATTCTCGACTAGTACTATGAAAATCTATGAACCACAATGTTATTTTCAATGGTTTTTACGTGGAAGCGGTTTCCAAATTGTACTGGAGAGTCATATCATGAGAAACAACACAGCTCATGATTAAACACCCTGTACAGAATCCCTGTCTTCTCACTTCTCTCCATCCTTTGCGCGGAAGAAATTTTAATTGTGGATATAATTTCCTATTTCCATGACATGCTAATCCTCACAAGATGAGCCTCTTTTCGACCTATTATATTCAACCTAGGGCTGTTGAATTTTACATCGTGATGGTTGGTGGGTAGGGATATTCAACTCTATGCCACAGGACAGTAACTGCAACCGTTTCTCTTCTTTCGAGGTGGATGGACCTAGAGTCTGTCATACAGAGTGAAGTAAGTCAGAAAGAGTAAAACAAATACCGTATGCTAACACATATATATGGAATCTAAGTAAAAAAAAAAAGGTCACGAAGGATCTAGGGGTAAGATGGGAATAAAGACACAGACCTACTAGAGAATGGACTTGAAGATATGGGGAGGGGGAAGGGTAAGCTGTGACAAAGTGAGAGCGTGGCATGGACATATATACACTACCAAACGTAAAAGAGATAGAAAGTGGGAAGCAGCTGCATAGCACAGGGAGATCAGCTCCGTGCTTTGTGACCGCCTGGAGGTGTGGGATAGGGAGGGTGGGAGGGAGGGAAATGCAAGAGGGAGGAGATATGGGAACGTGTGTATATGTGGCTCGTTCACTTTCTTGTAGGGCGGAGGCTGGCAAACCATTGTAAAGCAATTGTGCTCCAATAAAGAAGTTAAAAAAAAAAAACACTGACAGTAAACTTACTTCCATATATCTTAACGAATTTCACAAAGGAACAACGAAAAACAGGTTCTGAATGCAAGTTGCATAATGATACAGCCCCATCTGACGCTATCTCCTGTGTACTGTTGCTAGGTAAGTCACCTTTGCTTTCTGAAAGTAAAGTCACATAGGACATCTAGTTCAGTTGTACATAAGTGTGTTAGAACCAGAAGAATTTGAGTATTTTCCTTTAGGGAAACAGCATCACAACTGTTCTCTTGCTCCCCTTTCCCACTTCTCTGTGTTACATAAAGCCACTCCTCCTCCTAAAACCACTGGCACCAACTTCCAAAGTGACCACCTCAAAACAAAAAGATAAAAGAAGGAAAATTTGTTCCCGTGAAATCCTGCCAAATCACATGCAAGAGAAATGGTTTATCATGCTGCCTAAACACAGTGCCTGATAAATGTAATGCCTAAACTGGACCCCAGATACACAGATCTTTAACCATAGAGTTTCTTCCCTGCCCCAGCGATATATAGTAGAGGGTGGTGACAGGGCCCCACTGATATAACTAAATGTTTTCAAAACGTCCTGAGGAACTCCTGATCGTCATCTCAGAGAAAGAATGATTGATTTGAGTTATCGGGTCTGACAGGAGCAGAATCTGATGTAAGAGGGATAATGAGGAGGACAGAATTGGTATTTTGGTCAAAAAAGTTGACCCCAATCACCATCAGGTGACCATAGTTAGGCTCGATAAAATTGTTCTGCATCTTGCACTGTTGATCTGCTCATCTGTATCTAATTATAACAACTATATCAGGTCTTGGTGTCAGATTCCATCCTATGACTACATGGAGATGTTTCCTAAATCCAGCCTAAAGTTTCATAATAGGCTCTATTTTAAATAAAGATATGCCTCCTTTTTTGTCTCCTGAATTTATGTGTCCCACAAATAATTCTCCACAGTTACATGGGACACAGTGACCTGCACGAATAACTGTCTTCTCTTACTGTTCTATACCCCAAACTAGGACATTTTTCAGTAGGCCTAGAACCACAGAGTCTCTTGTCTTTTCTAAATACCTCAACTTTAACCACAGTGGAAAATTTGATCTGTTGCATTTTCTTCAGCTCATTTATGCAGCCATGCCACATTGCAGGAACCTAGAAAAATAATCTGAACAGTATAAAGCATTGTTTACCAAGGCCAGCAAACAAGAAATATCAGATCACACTTATCTTGGACATACTGATGATGATCCTGCAGTTTCCCACACAAATCAGCAAAATAGGTGTTCCTGGATTTGCAATAAAAAACCCCTACAATATATATCCTCCTACTCTTTTCTCTCTTCTTTCTGGGGAGAGACAGACAGAATGTACACTGTAAAATCTAATGAATTCAGATTCCATTCATTTGTAATTGTTGTAGTTCAAACTTTATGATACTTCCTTTTCAAGGTTTATTTAAAAGAAGGAAATGTTTTCAGCTATCATCAAGCAATTCATAAACCACTCATATACACATATTCCACATAGTAGAGATACGTTTATATCTATACACAAACCTTAAATAGAGGCCATGAAATAGACTCAAATTTGACTGGGTCTAATTAGCGTGGCATCCCAAAGAGATCTTTCATGATCTCAACTTTTCAGTAACTGGGGCTGATTTCCCAGATTTTGTGAATTAGTAAGGCTGAACCCAATGTTACCTTCCGGTGAGGACCCTGGTGTGTGAGCAGAACACAGAGTGTGGAGTCAGACGGCCTGTGGGCCACTCTTGGTATGCCACCTGCAATATCCATGACCTCTTAGTCAATTGATCAATTTCATACCTCTGGACTTCAGTGTTCACATCTGTGAAATTCTGTAACAGTACGTAATCTATAGAGTTACCTCTCTTAAATGAGTTATCCTTCTCAAGTGCATGGCCTGCAGTCATCACTATATACTATTCCTCCGAAATTAAAAACTACAACTCATTAGATTTGCTTTAATTTCCTTTAGACCTGCATGAAACTGAAGCCAACAGCACTTACCTGTACCCACTGCTTAGGCTCTTAACAGTAGTTTCTACAGCATGTCCAGGATTGTGGTTTTGGGGAGGACTTATTTCATCCTTATGTGTTAATTTGTTATGTGTTAAATTTCGTGTGCTAACGGGGGGAGAAAAGCACATAAAATTAACACATTAGAGAGGGGTGGGTGTAGGTAAAGCCCAATCTTGTGTGCTTAGAAGGTCACTCGGAGGCACCAACATCATGGAGGAGATGAGGAATGTGGGCAGTCTCAGATCTCCTGTTCTCCCAAAGGTAATGTTCCCCTGAAACATGCAGATCAAGTAGAACCCGAATGTCATTGGACTCTCTCTACTGTCAGAAAGCTGACTCAGCCCTCCCAGGTACATGAGCATTGTGGGTACCTAAGGGTGCGGGTCATGTGGATGCTGCCATCCTGTGGACAATAGCTACCTGACAGGCCAAGCCCTTCTTGTCCAGTCAGAACCCTGGGCTCTTAAACCCAAAAGGCATGTGGGATCTTTGGGCCTGTTGCCACCATTACCCTGTGGTAGATCCAGCCCTTCAAGTCACTAGAGCATGGTAGACTCCTAAACCTTGTGTGTCACATGGCTCCTTCTCTCATGTGACCCTGTCTAGCTACCAGCATGTGGTAGCCTCAGCCCTTGATGTGATCTACTGCTTAGGGTTATGTGGATGCTATGCTCTGGTACCCTTCTCAGCATGGTACATGTCAAGTTCAGCAATATCATCACGTGAAGTTTGTGGGATACTAAACGCTGTAGATCCATGTATGGGCAACAGTGTGGCTCCTACCACACGTGGCACCCAAGGTTCTTCCACTCATCTGAGCTCTGCAGCTTCTGGACCGCTGTTGGTAAAGTGGATCTTATGGTCATGTGCCAGCATGTGGTCACGTGAGACTCAGCCCCCTCAGTCACGTGAAGATTGAGGGCTCCTCATATCGGTGGTTCAGGTGGTCTCCGACATCATGTGATCACCTACGGTCGTGCAGGAGGGTCTGCCCTTTAAGAGTTGGGAGGGTCTATTGAACTGCAGTTCGGCTCAACCTCCAGAAGAGTCAGTCCCATAGGTACAGAAGACCTTTAGACCTGTGGTGGTCGCTCTGGCTGAGGGAGGACTTTGAGAAGACTCTGGCTCAGATCCCAACCTTTCCACCAACTTTAATATCCTGCTGCGGTGGGTGGTACTCGGGTAGGAGGTGCCCCCACCGGTACTAGAAGTTTACTCAGGGAACTGGGCTTTTAGAGGCGCCCAAGCAACTTCAGACCGAAGTCCGGCAAAGAGCCGAGGGCCCGAGAGAGAGTGTTGGACGGAGGTGGGGGCGGGAAAGTGCTTCTGGACACGGCCTAACTGTTGTACAGATGGCAGAGAAAGCCTGTGGGTGTGAGCGACCTGAACCTGGACTTACGGGAGCAGCTTCTGGTAGAGAGTGAAGTGGAGAAGGAGGATTGCCTGGCCTGGGTGGGTGGGGCAGCCGTGGACGGGGTGGCTTGTGTTCATGGACTTGGATGTCACCTCTCAGCAGCAGGGTCCTGGTCCGTCATGAAAGTGGTATTGAATGAGTCAAGTTGAAAAGATAGCGGGATACTTTTTACATTTATGGGGTAGAAATACTTCTTGATACTTGGCTCAAGAATATTGTCACTTGTGATAATTTATATTACATGATGCTTAAATAATCCACTTAATTTTTCTCTCACTTCAGCATTTCCAAGCTTGTTCTGCAAAACACTAGGGCCACAATAAAACACAGCCAACGAAATTGGACTCCACGTCAGACACGTGTGGAACATACAAGACTAGAGGTAAATGAATTTCCATACTGTAGGATGTTTTTTAGATAATATGGTAATATGCAATATGAATGTCAAAGGGAGGGATAGTTTCCCCAACTTATGCGGGGATGATACATTTTTCCACAGAGCATCTGAAGAGCGAGTGTTCCCAGAAAATTTTCTGTGAAGACCTGTCCACACTAAATTTCCTACCACTTTAAAACGTTGTGCCTTTGCTTACTAAGAGCAAGAGAATGTATTTTTATAATTATTATAATCTATTCTTCTTCTCTTTAAGAAATTATTATTGCTCTGAAATGCATTTTATCTTATCTCATCAGCCAGTCTCTTCTGCTTAAATCTATTCACCTTTTCTTCTTCAGTGGTAACCTCAATTTCTAAACATATGTCTGATAGCGTGGTGGCAAAGAGAAGTGCATAAGTGCAAATCATTAAGCAGTCTTATCTATAGCAATAAATACAGTGCGCCCCTCTGGAAAACAAAGTACAACTTACCTGTCAGGACGAGCAGACACCATACCTCTCATTTTATACAAATATCACACACTCTTCCAAAACACTTTTATTATTATGTAATAATTAAAGCTCCCATGTTTTGAGTCCCCATTATATGTCAAGCACTGTGATAACCTCGTCATGTAAGTTAAGTCATTTCACCCTCAGAAAAATCCTGAGAGGGTGTTATTTCAGTTGGCAGATGAGACACGTGAGTCAGGAGAGGCTGAGCTATGCTGTGGTCATAGACAATCCCCAAATCTCACTGGCTTATTCCTCACTCTCACTACATGTCCATGGCAGGTGCACGTCCATCACAAGATGGTGGATGTTGGAGATCTGATCTCTTCTTACTGGAATGACGTGGAGACTGAACCCGACAGAGCAGCCACCATCTAGAAAGTTGTCAATCACTGTGCCTGAGGGAAAGAGGGCCCTGGGCCTGGAGGGAGGTCTCACACCAACAACCATATGTTGTGGCCCAGAATTATTTCACATATCACTCAAACCCATTAGCCAGAACTAGTCACATTTATGGCCCCACCCAAACAAAGGGGATAAATCAAGAAGTGCAGTTCTGCCAGGGGCCTGGAACAGGGGAGAAGTGGAAACACTTGGCAATCAGGACCACTGACTGCTGCATGATGCAACTGAAACGCAGAGAGATTGAGCACTTGTGTAAAGTCACATGGGCAGTAAGGGACAGAGCAGGATTTGAATCCAGACAGGTATGTTTTCAAAGTCGAGGTTGTTTACATACTCTTTTCTATATTGTATGCTATTCTCTTAAATGAAATACATATATATTCTTGACCCCTGAACAATGCGGGAGTTGGGGACGCCGACCCCCTGCACAGTCAAAAGTCTGCAGATAACTTTTGAGTCCCCCCAAAACATAACTACTAATAGCCTACTCTTGACTGGAAGCCTTCCTGATAACATAAACAGTGGATTAACACATATTTTGTGTGTTATATGTGTTATATAGTGTATTCTTGCAATAAAGTAAGCCAGAGGAAAGAAAATGTTATTAAGAAAATCGTAAGGGAGAGAAAATACATTTACAGTACTGTACTGTATTTATTGATACCGAAAGTTTGCATCATCTGCTTACAAAATGAATCATCTGTCCGTCAGTACCTACATCAATACTGTCTTATATGATACAAAACATGGTAGATGTTATATGTACTACTAACACTAGACAGCAAAAGTAGAAAGACTGTGTGAAAAAGAAATTCATATTTTTAACAGGTATAGGGATTCTTGCATTGCTAACGAAGAAGCAGCAATATGATTGCTTTATGGTTGTCTAGTGTGATGGATACCATTTCTTCATGGTAGCCAAACCGTACACTAATGAATGAATCATTATAAAACTTTTATGGCATACAGTATCACAGTCATATTCATAATACAGCATGGAAACATTGTTATACTAAAAAAAACACATACCTGTGGTGGTGATAGTCTGATGCGTAGTTTCTCCATTTATGAGAGAGACAGAGACAGAGAGAGACAGAGAGAGATAAAGACGTACTGTACGGGTATGTATTTCCTTGAAAGCAAAGTTATAAAACTGTAAGAAAACTAACACATCATTAATTTTTTATTAAATATCCCTCACCTTCTGCCTGTGTAAGTATAGGCTATCCACTTCAATACCTGTCTTGTACACGATGTTCTACACATGTATTTTTTATACATTTGTTGAAAAAAAATGCATGTATAAGCAGACCCACGCAGTTCAAACCCTGTTGTTCCAGGGTCAGCTGTACTTATAGTAGAGATCCTATTACTTCAGTGCTCCAGTTCCCTCTTCCTTAATCATCTGATGTGCCAACAGGTGAACTGAATAGACGTGGTGGCAGTGGCAGCATTGCAAAGCTGCGGGCCTCTTCCAAACAGATGAATGGATTGGATATTTGTGTGTTCATTATATTCAAACATAAAAATTAGAAAATAAAACTTCATGGTACATGAAAAGCCTGTTCTTGGATCATTTACTTTATAAAAATTAATCTCATGTCTTTCCACTCTTGTCAAGGAAAAATAATAAAAATAAGAACAGAAATTAATGGAACTGATAACAGATATGACAGAGTTCAACAACAACAAAAAAATGCTAGCTGCAAGCACTTTAGAGAGATAAGAAAATAAGGACACATTTGGCAACAAGGGTCAAGAAAATTAGAGATAAGGCACGGAGAAGCCACTCTGAAATGAGAAAAGCTGTCACACTTTCAGTTTCAGCAAAGATTCAAAAGATACAACAGTGTTATGGACAGATATGCTGATAAATTTAAAATTTAGAGAAAACAGATAAATCCCAGAGAAAAACATGATTTTCCATGCTAAAGAAACAGAAAATCTTAATATTATTAAAAGTATTCTTGACAAAGAACACACGAGAAGGCAAAATTATTAGCCAATCTCAGATAGTTACACAAATGCAAAAAGTATACATAAATTAATAGCAAGCTAAATCCTGCCACGGCTAAGACAGGAAACACAGTATGACAAAGTCGTGTTTAACCCCAAGCATGCCACATTGGTTTAACATTAGGAGATCTGTGAAGATAATTTAGCCCATTAGTGAAATAAAGGAAGGAGGAAAGGAGGATTATCAAAAAATATTCAGTAAAAAAAAGGCCTACAAAACTTGAAACAACCAATCAGCAGTAAAACTGACAATAACAGGAATTCTCAGCAATTCATAAATTGAAAGATGTTTC
Organism: Hyperoodon ampullatus; assembly: GCF_949752795.1. Classification (NCBI taxonomy): domain Eukaryota; kingdom Metazoa; phylum Chordata; class Mammalia; order Artiodactyla; family Ziphiidae; genus Hyperoodon; species Hyperoodon ampullatus. The sequence continues at coordinate 110,093 of NW_027640598.1, read as the reverse complement.
TTTAGACTGACAACAAATATTTAAAAAATAGTAAACTGCATCAGACATCATACTTAAGAGCGAAACGTTGGAAGCATTCCCTTTAAAATCAGAAGGGAGACAAAGATGACTTACATGACCATTTTGTTTTAGCATCATACTACATCTCTTAGGCAGTACAGTGAGCCAGAATGTATATATGCATTTATACACATGTGAATTAATAAATGTGTACAAGGGAAAATAAAGCTGTCAAGATAACATAGTTACCTTCATGTAAATTCAAGAGAGGCTAAGGAAATTAAGATTAATGATAGAGATTAATAAGTTTGTTGAGTATAAGACTAATATACACAAATTAATTGTAACAAATAGAAAGTACCATTTTAATTCTGAATATATCATTTACAGAAGCCAAAATTTTAATGTTCTATAAAGCCAACTATGAAACGGATTCCACTGGCAACTCTTCAGACATACATGAACACACATATGCTTTCCTGTTCTTTAGTGAACAAAAAGCTAAAGACATGAAACCAGTGTGTGTGTGTGTGTGTGTGTGTGTGTGTGTGTGTGTGTGTACACATTAACCAGAACTCCTTACAGCTCGGGTTCTAAATGGGATCTCGGTTGTGTCAAGCATATGCACCAGCCTGAGACTTGGAGGCGTAACTGAATGACATGGGAGCCACGTATGGCTCAGTGACATGGTCAACTGTGTATGATGGGAGGGGTCTCTGGTTCTTATGGAGCAATCACAGCAGAGTGTCTGGAATGCATACATGTCAGTTAGCACACAGGCAGCTGTGGTGTTTCAGCTATAGCAGTCCCAAAGCGTGAGTGGACATCCCCTGGCTGCAGAGCATCCAAGCCGGCTTTTCTGGCCCTCACAGAGTTTTTGTCAGCTATGTAATATATTTTATTAACAACATCTTATTTTTATGAAATAGCTATTAGAATGAATAGCTGGCATAGGCAAGTGGGAACTTTGATTGATAGAGTCCTTGACACCAAAATTGGTTCAAGCCAAGAGCCCTGGAGGAAGTGGGAATCTGAGAAAAGTTATTCGGCTTAGGTGCATCTGAAGACGGTAAGGATCCAACTGACATTAGAGGATGAAATATTGGTGTCCCATGGCACACAATGGTGAAACAGTTGCAGGAGTTGTCGCCTGTGGTCACTTGAATGAAATGCCTTTGAAGTCAATGTGTCCGTGGTCCAAACAGATGCTGTTAGGGACTCAGAGGAGGCTCCCTTCCCCACAGCACTGAGAAACACATTAGTGCGGAGGGCATCTTCATCTTCGAAGTGTTCTCAAGTGGCTGACTTGTGTAGGCCACAGATGAGATGGGAGATCCCCTCATTTCAGTGGGGATGTTGTGGTCCTGGAGTTGCAGGCCCAGTAGGAACACTTAACCTCCTGCCTCAAGGTGGGTGCTGTTTACCTTAATAAGCAGCAAGGCTGGAAGGGTAGTCACATTGGTTTGACCTACAGCAATCTTTGAAGGTGGCTAATTGATCAACAGATCCCTTGGATCTTGAAATATCTGAACATACACGAAAGTTGCATTTGATCAGTGTAAAAACAAATAAAATATTAATAAGTATTGATTTATAATAAAATATAAGAGCATAAAAATAAATAAATCAAGCTCTAGACCTGGTGACTTGAGCTATCGTGATGGCGAATGGTAGTCTGTTAGTCAATTCCCACACTTGACCGAGAGCACGATGAATGAGTGGACTACTGAGGAAGGACCCTACAGTGAAGTGGCAAGTAACTACAGTAACTTTTCTTCCCAGGCTTAGCGAGCGGAACTGTCATCAACTTACCGCTGTTACTGTGCATTTGCTTTAAGGATACTTGCTCTAAGCCAGAGCTCAAAAAACTTTTCCTTGAAAGGGCCAGATGACAAATATATGAGGCTTTGCAGGCCTTTCAGTTTCCGATGGTGCTATTCATATCTGCATTGTAGAGCAAAAGCTGCCACTGACACAGCATGGCTCTCTTCCAATAAAACTTTATATACGGACAGGGACATGTGAATTTCAAATAATTTTCACATGCCAGGAAATACGATTCTTCTTTGGATTTTTTTAACCATTCGACTATGTAAAACATTCTTAGCTTGCAGGTCATACAGAAACTGGCTCGTGGACCATAGTTTCCCAATCCCCACTGTAAGCTAATGCAATCACTAGGTCCCCAAAAAGAGCACCGAGTGGAAAGTCAGCAAAGTGAGGTGGCAGGCATTCCTAAGGTCTTCTGCCAAGCATAACCCCAAAGCTGATGCCTTTTAACATAGTGGTTTTCAACCTTGGTTGCACACTGCAATCACATGAAGACTTTTAAAAATGTGATTGCTTGGGTCTGCCCCCAAGTCTGTTTTAATTGTTGTGGGTGTAGGCTGGCGCTAGTGATTTTTTTCAATCTTCCCAAGTGACTCTAGTGTGTAAACATGGTTGAGAACTGCCTGAACAATTTAAATGATGAGAGTGCAAGTATTTTACAATATTTAGTTTAAAAATCTTATAGTTGTGGTTTTGGAATAATAATATTCCAATAATGAATACATAGAATATTCCAATCATAATAAATACATAACCGTGCTCGAAAGTATGAAATAAGAATTCCCAAAATAAAATAAAAAATAAAATAAAAAATAAAAAAAAAAATTAAAAAAAAAAAAGAATTCCCATGTAATAAACGGAGAATGCTCTTCTTCAAGGAAGGAAAGAAGGAAGGGAAGGAGCGAGGGAGGGAGGGAGGGAATGAGAAAGCACAGTGGTAAGGCAGGGGCCACCAGTGGTAGGGTCAGGGAGGAAGGCTAAACCACTGACGAGCCCAGAGCCAGGTATGGGTTAAAGCCAAGCACCCAGGAGCCCAGGGCTGACTCGACAGTGAAGTCTTCTCTTCAGGAGACGGTCACAACCCAGGGTAAGCGTGGAAGGGACAGAGCAAACACAACACATGGAGTGATTGGCACTGAGGGAAAAGGAAAAAGAGAAAAGCCTGGAAAAGACCTAAAGAGAGAATTTCCCTAGAGAGATAAAGGAGTGGTAAAGGTTGAAATTATATCCATTGTATAAGAAGAGAACACTGACCAGGAAGATGGCTGATTGAATACAAGGGTGGAGTTTCACTTCCTCCTGAAACTTCATTAAAACAACATGAAAGGTAAACAAATCAATAAAATGGTATATTACCCAGGAATAAAAAGGCAAGAACACGGGTGGATCTCAAGAAAAAAAAATTATGCTAAGTTAAAGAAGCCAGACACAAAGGAGTACAGGATGAGTGATTCCATTTATACGAAATTCTAGAGCAGGAAAAGCTAATATATGGAAATGGAAAGCAGATCAAAGTTTGCATGGGGCCAGAGGAAGAAGAGGAGATTAACTGGGAGCCTTTAGGGAGTGTGGTATGTGCTCTATATATTGATTAAGCTGGCGGTTAGCCCTAACCCCTGATTTTCACATGTAAGGAACTGGGCATCAGGAAATGTTGGGTGAGTCATGTAAAGTGTTGCAGCTTATTAATCAGCGAGGAGATACTCATATCTGCTTATCAATGATAAATTGTCCTTGTTATGCTGCGCAAGGAGCCAACAGGTATAGTGCTTCACCCTAAGCACCTGGGAAGACGCTGACGCAGACACAAACATCCTTTTATACAAGCAAAGCATAGATCTGAACGAATAACTATTGTGCATTCCAATCACCCATTTATAAACATAGTTGACACTCTCAAGTGTTCCTTTGCCTTGACTTCTTAATGTTAATTATTACACATAAAAACATAAGCATTCATTAATATCTTCTTCTGAGGAACCATAAAAACTTTAACATTCATTAATATCTTCTGAGGAACCATACTGTAATATACAGTTTTATATCCTGACTTTTTTTTTCACATTGTATCATGCGGTGTCAGGAATATTTTGTCTTGCTTTTTGTAATCTACCACTTAAACCCAAACTGTTTCCTGAGCAATGATGCTTTTTCTTTTTTTGAGCAGCATTTGGAAATGGGAACTTCAGCCTCCCCCCAATTAATCATTCCACATGCCTGTTTCAGGCTCTGAACTTTTAATTTTGGTCCCCTTAAACAGTATGTCAGGTTGCTTCCCACTGGGGCTGCCCGGTTTTACTATTGCCACTTTATAAGATACATTAGTAGCTGACACTGCATCCTGCCCCCGTACAACCATCCATTTTCCTTTTCATAACAACAAATGCTACTAATACATATTCATCCCTTACTGAACACCAGATACTGTATTAAGTGCCCGACCTAGGAATAGCTAACTTATTTGTAGTGCTCATTAGGTCACAGGCACTTCTCCAGGGGCTTTCAATGTATTTCCATATAGCAACTCAATTCTCACAATTACCTCATGAGGTAGAAACTATTACTGTCTTCACTTTGGCGGGGGAGGGGGGATGGAGGAACTGAGTCACCGTAAGGTCAAAGTTACTTGCCTTGGACCATACAATTTGGCACCAGTATTCAAACTCTGATCGATCTGACCTCAAATCTTTTGCCCATAATCATTCATGTGTGACTCTGTGTTCAGACTGAAACGAGCACTGGGATGGGACTCACAAAGTCGGGTAGGCAGTGATGAGTGTGGGGTCTGGGACCAAGGTGCCCTGATCTCCAGCCTTCTGTCTGAGAGGCCTATCGCTGCACGCTGTTGCCCTATACTGTCTCTCCTTTCACAGACTGTGTGGGAACTCTTTCTCTGGTGTTCCAACTGAAGGTGAAGTAACAAAGACAGACAAGCTACACATGGAAAGAAAGGAAGGTTTCCAGCGGGTGTGTGCATATGGCCAGGATTAATTCACTCCTTAGAGGCTTTTTTCATTTGTGTTTCATTCTCTTCCCAGTGCTCACCCTCATTTTTCCGGCCCCTACATCCATCCCTTGGCCTTTACACTCTGTATGTCAGGTACTCACGTCCCTTTTTTTCCACTTGTGCTTGATTCCAATGACAATCATTTCTACCCCTCTTCTGACAATAGCAGCCACTCTGGTCCCATCGTCCTTCTGTGCCAAAGAGCCGGTAAAGCACAGCCGTGTAGCTCTAGGTATATATTTAGGCAGGAAATATTTTGTGTGATAAATTCAAAAAGGGAAATGTCTGGGTCAAAGAATAAGAATGACTTCTGAATGGTTTAAGCGTACTGTAGGCAATTAGGCTGTCATACACTGTTGGCGGAAATGCCTGTTGCTGTAACTATCATCACACCTCCTTAGAAAACTATGTCTTACATTGAAAACTATTGGTGTGGATTTTCTAGGAAGCTGGAGAGCAGGGACTCAAGTCCTGGACCTACCCTGAAGCCCAAGCTGTGCTCCACTGGGTTCTTTGGCCTCCACCACGGGGGTTGCTCTATAACCCTGGTCAACCCATGGGTATTGTTCCTTTTTTTTTTTTCTGGTACACAGAACTCTATCACAGTACTTGCGTAATTTAAAGAAATCAGTCAAACACCAATATGGAAAAAATCATTAAAGATCATATTAAGACTAAGACCAAGGAGCAAATACTGGTCATATGTAATACAGTGGGATCCAGAAAATGTAGAGTAGGATCCAGTTTGGGGGGCAGTGCATTTACCAACATGATTTGGAATATATGTATCTGTAACCCAGTTATAAAAGCTTATAATGCAAAATATTAACACACACCCATGCACACTCACACTTTTCTCTTCCTCTGAGAAGTAAGCCATGCTTACTGTCTGTCACAAAGCTGAGCACCCACAGTCATGCCTGTGGGTCTGGAACTTTCTTCCCCCACCCACCAGACATCCTGGAAGAAGTTGTGTCAGCTGGATTCAAGGAAAGTTTCTCCTTGTTTCTGTGTCCCCACTGTTTGCAAAAGCCTCCCTTCCTGTGATCAGAAAAGCTGTAGTATTAGTGTTAGTCAACGGGGAGGGGTTTAGCTCTATTTCTAACTGTACATGAATGAAAAATATTAATTTTGCAAAAGCAAGAATCAACACATGCTAGTTTTACAAGCAGGTTATGAAACAGTTTTGCAGCCCAGTTTTTCTTTTTTTTCTTTTTTGTCTGAAATAAATAGATGTGGGTGGAAATGGTTGAGATCTGTGGATTCTCAAATGTGGCTTTGTTGATGATCCCAAGTCGCCATTACACACATTCATTTAACAGATATTAGTTGTTATTCTACGCGAGGCATTGCCAGTCCAAAGGGATTTCTAATCTGTAAACCCTGTGATCCAGAGAGATGTCTCTTCTGCTTCAAGACAGATATCTCCACTTGGTCTGAGGTACCTGGACCCACCCAAGCAGGAGCGACTAGCACCTGGTCACAAAACATCATCCCAGGTTTGCTCACAGAAATCTGTCCCCAAGACCTGAAAGCTCACCATTAAAGGAGAACCAGTGCAGTAGCTGGAGGAACACTTAGGATGTGGAGGGAGACTGATAGGTGAGGACACAATCCCCCTTCTCCCACATACTTGGCTGAGAATCCTGGAAAGTTTATTGCATCTAACCCCTGTGAGCCTGAGAAGGGACCGTGGATACAATCGTCATGGGGTATTTGTGAAGAGGTCAAAGAAATCTAGTGAGTCTGCCCAACACTGAGCAAGTTGGTTGCTGTTGGGCAAGTGGTTGCTGCTGGGCAAGCATTGGCTTACTTCTAACCATGTTCTCTCACTACCATAGCAGGGATGCTGTTGCCATGTACTCAGTGGCATAGCCATGATGTAGGCAGAATTCCAAAATGACACAGGAAGTCGCCATATGAATACACATGATGTCATAAAGGATACTAATGACTATTTCTTCGTGGGAGGATCAGCTCATAAGTGGTGGAGCCTGAGGGGCAACCCAGGCAGCCTGAGCGGGAGGCACTAGTTGCTTTATGATACTCCTGTGATCACTTTGATTGTGGCAGCACGATTGTGAGACAGGAATCAGACTGAGTTGCAAATGTTCAGTAAGTGAATGTGTGCGTGTGCGTGTGAGTGTGTGTTTGGGCGTGCGTGTGTGTGATGACCCCTCTGTGGCTTTTGGTCACATACCCACTCTCCTGGAAGAGTTCCAAAACAAGGCAATGCCTGAGATTCCAATGTCTGAATCACCTTGCTGAGGGAGGTCTCTAGCCCTGTTCAGGCACCTGATGCAGTTGGTCAGCCGGGGGACTGCGGTAGCTGTCAGCTAGCTCCTTTTACACTTTCCCCTCGGCAGCGTTATTTCGGAAGGAATGTGGGTTCTTGCAAATGACTCTGACTCTTCCTATACACCGTATGTAGACCACATGCCCTTACTGCTCCCTTCAAAATGTGAACTCTTCCCTTTCATTGCTGGATTTCCCTGAAAACGAGTTGGTTGCCCGGCATTCTCCAAAGGTCACCAATAAGGTTCCTCTTTGTTGTTGTTATTGTTGATGAGGGTCATTATGAACTCCTGGCTTTTGAACATGTTGGTGGGCTTCAAACCATTGTGATGTGGTGTTGAGCAGAGGACTGAAATGATGTGACTTGCGCTCTGCTGCTGGGCTGAAAACAGACAGGTAAGGGAGCCAGGATGAAAGCAGAGGGGCCAGCTGGACAGCAGTCCAGTCCAGGAGGTAGATGTTGGTATCTTGGCCAGGGTGGTGGTAATGGAGGTGGTGAGAAGTGGCTGGCTTCTGGACATACTTTGAGAGAGGGGCCGAGAGAATTTCCTGACCAGCTGGATGTGGAGTGTGGGAGAAAGAGAGCACACCATGCCCCCTCCGAGTTTTGGGGACTGAGCAAGTGGCATTTGTGGGTCAAGTGCCCTATCTGTGTTTAGTTTCACGTCCAGTGCCACACAAGGAAAGTCCCAAGGTTGTGAGTAGCAGGATTGCCCTGACAGCGGGCCACAAGGGAAAAGCAACCCCTTCCCAGTGGAGTTCATCTGAGGCCTGGTCGTAATCACTCCATCATGGAGTGATCAGCAGTGGACGGATCTTTACTATAAGCATGCCCTGAGACAACATGGAATAGTTAATGTACAAAAGGCACAGCACACAAACCTAGAGAATCTTAAGCATTACAACCCAAAGGAAGCTGGTTTCTAACAGTGTAATTACCATAATCCTCCCTCCCCACAAGCCACTAGTATGATTATCTGCTGGTTCACTGTTTCAGTGGAATGTGTTAAAAATAAAATAACCTTAGTGAATCCACCTATGGGAAAGAGAATTAACACGATCTCATTTCTGCAGGTGCCGAAAACCTTCCAAATCTTTTCCCATGGTGAATTAGATATGTTGGAGGGGAGAATTTGTGGGTGGAGGGGTGAACAGAATGGAAACATTGAATAAAATATTGAAAATACAGAAGATTGCAAACTGATTACCAATACGCTATGCATAAATTCATGGCTTTGGAAGCCGATCCTAACAATTGATTTGACAGTTTTTTGTATGTGTGTGTGTATTTGTATATTTCTCTTTGTCTCAAATTTCTTTACACCAATTATTCATATACTAACTCATGCAGCCTTCTACTCAGTTCACTTAGGGGCCAGATTTCCAGTCCCAGGGCTTGAAGATCCCAGCATGGGCATGAATACAGAAGGATCGCTGCCAGTGTGAAGTCTAGAAATCTTGCCTTTAGGATGAAATTCACTCCCCTCCCCACTAACACCACAGACCTTTCCATCCCCTATCCTTTGCCAAGCCCCCAGTTCAGACTTTTACACCTGCAGTTCTGACTCTGGTCACCAGGTGGCATCGCTCTCCATTTTCTACACATTTTTCTTTTTCCCCTCAATGGAAAATATATATTTTTAAAACAGAAGTGAAAAGTTTCCTCAAAGTGTATTGGAAACAAACCAAGTACAGTGTGATCTTAACTTACTTTGAAACATTCAGATGTGTATAGAAAGACTAAAAGGGCGTATGTGTAGTTTCTACCCTGCTTCTCATTCATTTATTAATGTGTACTGTGTGTGTACTATGTGGCAGGAACTGTCAGTCCAATTCCTTATCTGCATCCCAACCTCTCTCTCTTCATCTCCAGACCCGCATAACTGGAAAATCCCCCAGGAAACAAGATGGATGTTAGTGCCCACCCCATGGAACCCCATGACCTCAGGCTCCATTCTAAGTAAGATTAGTCCAAGATTGACCCTGAGTCCTGGAAACCAGCATGGAAACAGGAAATGATGTAGCTTACTGGGAGAGGCTATAACTTGGAAAACTGTGGCACCCTGTAACTCAAACCCCCGTCTTTTTGCATAGGACAAATAGGCTATTACCTTCTCCTGACGGGACATCACTCAGAGAGTCAAGGATGAGGTGAATAGTGTTGCTTTCAGTTTTGCTTCTCCTCACAGGCTCCAGCTGGAGGTTTTACTTTCTCTTAGTGCTCTGTCAGAGTGGTACATTTTGGAACTGCTTTTGTAGGTTTTATCCCTAAGAGGGTGGTTCTATCCATTTAGTCATCTGACAGGTCCATTTGAGGTGACATGGAGTTCCTGCTTCATGAAGACCTTCTCTGCCAGTCAGGGGGAGCCTGGATCCATACCCACAAGAGACAGAAAAGAGTAGAGACCGAGCTATCAAGACAAACACAGGACCAAGACTCTGGTCCAAATGCCTAATTCTCTCGACTTAGTGAAATGGTTTTCACATATTTCTCACATGATGGTCACTTCTTTTCTGGGTTCCTCTTACACCTGACGCTCAAATATGATCCCTTTCTCTCTCTCCTGTCCACAAACATATACCCATAATAAATTCCTCTAAAAGCTGGTAGTGAAGAAAAGTTTTCTAAATTTGGCTTCAAATACAGAAGCAATAAGGGAAAACCATAGTACACCTGATTTCATTAAAAATTGTAAGGCAGGAAGCATCCCATAAGCAAATTAAACTGAAAAATTACAAATTGGGAAACATACAACTTACATCAATGACAAAGGTTATCTACCTTGTAGTAGGAAGATTATGAAAAAGCAAAGGCAAATTAGAACATTCTGAAGGAGAAAGGGCACTAGATACAGAATGGATTTCCCCGTAAAATGTTCCTTAAACATGTTAAAAAGTGTGAAACCTAACTCTGGATTAAGAGATGCAAAGAAAGAAACAGACAAACGAAAAAGCCGAGATGCCTCTTCTCATCATTTACACAGTCTCTGAAGAAATAAGCAATCACATACATTGCTGGTGGTAATGTAACGTGGTGTAACTTCTAGCCAGGGGATTTGATATGGTGTTATGAAATTACCAGGGTACTTACCCTTGGAACCAGCAATGTCTCTTCTAAGAATCTATCCCAAAGTAACAATGTAAAAAGACAAAAAGACATAAACACAAAGCCAGTCCTGCCAGAACAGTTCATAGAGCGGAAGGCAAGAAGGCAAGAAACAAGACATATCCACCAGTAAGAGGCTGGTTGAATAAACTGTGCTCCAACTACATCTGAGAGGACTGTGCAGCTATAAAAAGCAATGAAGACTCCTTCTATGTACTGCTGTGGAGTCATCTCCAGGATATACTGTTCAGTGATAAAAGGCAAGTGCAGAAAAGTGTGTGGAGTTGCTGCTGTCCAATATGGCGGCCACTAGCCTCAAGTAGCTATTTAAAATAAATTAAATTAAAATTACATGAAATTAAAATATCAGTTACTCAGCCAGAGTTGCCAAGATTTAGGTGCTAAATGTTCAATTCCTGAATAAAACTCAGGTAGTTAATGACTGCTGTGTTGAACAGCACAGATACAGAACATTCCCATCTCCACAGAAGTTTCTGTTGGATAGCACTGGTGTAGAATATGACAACTTTTGCGTAGGAAAGGGGAGAAAACAAATGTATGTTATATTTTCTTATATGTTAAGAACTGTACAGTTAATACAAAGATGATAAAAATGCGTACCTATAAGGGGACAGAAGAGCAGCCCAGGATGCAAGCCAATGACGTAGATTCTCTTAAATATGAAACCTATGTTTACTGGCTCTATGCACTGAAAGGGCAAGAACAATGGCCAACACAGTAGTAATCAACAACTGTAGTCCCTAGACTGAATTTCCCACTAAAAGGAACCAGGCTTCCTTGGAGAAATGCCTGATTTTTGGTCTAGGTGAGGATTGTACCAGGTGAGTCTGGACTGAACTCTCATACCAGAAATTACATCAAAAAGACTCATAACCTCAGGGCCTCCATTGGCCAAAGATAGAACAATTTGAACATCAAAAACATTAATGACTATCATGCACTAAAACACGTCAAATATAGAAACATGTATGACACTCTACAAAAAGCCAATAAAACCAACTCACTGCTCACCTTTGACAGTCCGAGGGAAACACCTGATTTTTGAAAGTGGAAATATTGCCAATGAACTGTATATACACCTTGCCTTTCCTGTGCATGTTATACCTACACATAGTTGTTGAGGGAAGAATTCTTTTATAAAAGAATTTCCACCGATACATGCAGAAGCAATTAAAGAATGTGTACATCATGCTTTTGCAACCTTTTATGAAATGCAGCTCTAGGCAGTGATCATAAGATCTGCAAAAAAGGGATGTGAAAAGCAGATGGGAAATTTTATAATAGCTGCGTCACAGTATCTCTGAATTTGCCTTTCCTCACTTGTAAAATGGAAACAATTCTATCCATATTAGACAATTACTGTGAGGAGCAAAAGGTCAATCAGGCAGATGATACATATAGTACTGAATAGGGATGAATAGTCTTATTCCATACCTGACCTTCCTTTAAAGGAGATTCCCTTGATACAATCCAAACAGCATGATTATAAGACAATAATGTGGAAATATTAAATGGAAGGGAAATGTGTAAGTTTTCATTACGTATTCACTTCAGTGTCATTTCCCTGTGCTGGTGTCATTTCTCAGATAATTTAGAAGAAAGGAAACCTGACTCCAGCATTTCCATTGGGTGTGTGAAAGAAAACCATTGGTCCATTTCACATTATTTCATATCCTTTCCCATTCCACTTTTAATAGTTATGTTAATTTCTTAAGAATAACATGTGTACTCAAACGAACTTATCTATGAAACAGAAACAGACTCACAGACAGAGAACACCCTTGTGGTTGCCAAGGGGGAGAGGGGCTGGTGAAGGGACGAATTGGGAGTTTGGAATTATCCGATGCAAACTATTATACATAGAATGGATAAACGACAAGGTCCTACTGTATAGCACAGGAAACTATATTCAATATCCTGTAATAAACCATAATGGAAAAAAATGTCAAAAGGAATACATATGTGTAACTGAATCACTTTGCTGTACAGCAGAAATTGACACAATATTGTAAATCAACTATACTTCAATAATAATAAAAAAGAATAACATGTACTGTAACCCAGCAAGAATGGGCTTTGCAGAAGAACACTACAGTAAATTACTGGGGGCCAGGCACATCATAGGTTCTTGGGTAAATCGTTCCCCCATGCTGGCCATTTTTTTGGATAAAACCTCTCAGATGTAGAGGCTAATGAGATACTATCTGGGAAAGCACTTTTGAGACCTTAGATGGGATGGAAGAAGCTATTATTTCTACGTAATTACTTTCCAATCTACACTTCAGATATTATCATACTCTGTGTTGAATGAATTCAATAGGCATAAGTCCTTGCATTACTTTGTACTTTGAATGGCCATTTGTGAAGAGAATTAGGGTGGTTGGAACTGAAAAGTTATATATTAGGGCAGGACCTCTGACCCAGAAAATCATAGGGACTTATCTATTGTGAATGCATGCATTTTTCTCTCTCATGCATTTTCCACAACATTCCTGGAAGGTAGAGAATAACATATCTTTACATCATGTTGTAGCTGGAGAAACAGTAATGTACAGAGGTTAAGCAACTCGGCTGGGGGTCATCCTTCTCTTAAGAGGAAAAGCAGAGACTGACACCCTGTATGTCCAAGTGCAGACTGCATGATGCTCAGCCACACATGACACCGTATTCAAATAAGTCTTGCTTTCCTGCTGACCTGTGTCACTTCTGAAATCTATCTTCACTTCCGATGCCAGGCTGATAGTCCTGCTTGTATTTATGCAAGTTGTACTTCATTTTCCTATTCTGTGGAGACAAGTGAATGTGATTAGGTCATTAGTGTTTGAAAGTGAATTCCCAGACAACATAAGGAATATGCACAGTATAATAGAGGGACAGGTGTTATGCTGAGGATGAATAATTGAAGGAACAGGCTCCAAATGCAAGAAGGTCAAAACTTCCTGGATTCATTAATGCATATTGATAAATCAACCTGTGAAAAAGTTGTACTAAGTGAAATCCCCACCAGCAATATCAGACTTTGTCGGAGACCCCATATGCACATCCACACTGGAAATTCTCAGTAGTTTATTGTTACACTTGAAAAACAGGAGCATAGAAATTCTCTTATTGTCATCAGATTTAATTGGATAGTAAGGTTATTTAAAAGTATCCCTAGTATGCAGACTATTCTGCTAATCATCATTTGCATTAGTTATTAACGCAAAAAGTTCCAGTGACCTCTGCAACCTAACAAACCATGTGTGACGGCCTTATAAGCCAGCAAGTTCTCCTAGGGCTACTGCCTTCATGAAGGCTCTAGGCTGTGTGTGTGTGTGTGTGTGTGTGTGTGTGTGTGTGTGTGTGTGTCCTCTGGGGGCTCCTAAGGACAATGTGTATCCCTAGAAAGAGACTGAGAATATCTCTTTGTGATATATGTTGAGTTCAAGTTTAGAGATGAGTTGGATCTGCTCGTTCTGGAGTCTTTCGAAATGGCACAAGAGTTGGACCACAGCAAGCTTCTGAGCAGACAGTAGTCTCGTTCCCCCAGATGGAAGGCAAGCCTGTCTGTGAACTCACCTGCTCAAGTCAGGGATGGATCCCTCCAGGACATAAGGTGTGGCAGTCTGCCTAAATGTGCTTCTGAACACTGAAGTTGAGGGCTCCCATCTTGCAGCTGTCAGTTGCAGAGTCCTGAGAAGCTTCATCCTCTCAGCCATCCACCACCATGGGTTCAGTCATCTGCACGAGGAGCTCCGCACTCAGGGATAAAAATCCTTAAATTCTTAGCACATCTTTGACACGTCGTGCATCCACCTATTCATCTGTTCATACGTTTAACAGACATTAAGAAGAAACTCTGCACTAGCCCTTCAGTAAGTTTTAGGCTTCTCCTGAATGGAAGGAAACAAGGAAATAAAGTGTGGGAAGGCTGGTGTGGTAAATTCAGATGTTAAATCTAGAAAGAGATAGATCCTTCTCATTAAGATTTCAAGCTGCTCAAGTTTCTGATAAATGGTGATTATAGAACATCATTTAATGCTGTGGACCTCTGTCCACATCTCTGGTTACTGACCTCTTTACATATATATTCTGCACTCTTCAACCAAAGATCTACAATGAACTCTTGATACTCAATTCACATCCCCCGACCTCCCCTCCAACTCAGTCTTCATCTCTCATCTAATGGGGACGTCCCTCCACTCCTCCACTGAAATTGATCTTGCCAAAGTCAACAACCACCTTTTTGTCACATTTATACATCATGAGTGTTGAAATGCATGGTCAAATGGAGACAGAGGTTTCCCTAGCCAGGATACAATTAAGTGGCTTGTCTACAGACAAGGATTACATTGCAAACTGATACTGTCAGTTACCTGAAATCTAGAATTGTAAAACACCTTCCATGGAGACCAAGTCAGATAAGGGGGAAGTGTGTGCTATAGACAGTTGGCTTTCAAATGAAGTTGAAAATGTCCCCCACATGTCTCATACTTTTGCATCATTGAAAGGGATTTTACAAATAGGGCTACAGCAGGATAACCATGTTTATTAGGGTCGCCTCACTAGAGACTGTCTCACCTGTCTCTCTTTTTTTTTTCTCAAGGTACTTCCAATTATGGAATGAAATCATCTGAAATTGTAATGTTGTCTCACGTGTTGAGGCGCCGTATGGCCCAGCAGTTCCACTTCTAGTTACATACTCAAGAGAAATAAAAACACATCTACATAAAAACTCAGAGAAAAATATTCATAGTACCATTACTCATAACAGCCAAAAAGTGGAAACGACTCAAATGCCTATCAGTTGATAAATGCACAAGTAAAATTTGGCATAGCCATACAACAAACTATTATTCAGCCATGAAATGAATGAAGCACTGATACATGTACAACATATATGATCCTTGATACCATTATGCTAAGTGAACAAAGTCAAACATAAAAGACCAAATACTATATGATTCAGTTTATAGGGAATGTTCAAAATAGGCAAATCCATAGGGACAGACAGCAAATCTTGCTGTGCTTGCCTGGTACTAAGTATGGGTATGGGGCTTCAGTGTTTTCAAGCATTATGGAAGCTTTGGGAACTACAGAAATGCCTAAAATTCAGTTATGGTGATGGTTGCATGCATTTACTAAAAATCATCACACTGTACCCTTAAAATGTGTGAACGTTATTGCCTGTAAATTTTACCCAAAGAAAGCTGTTTAAAATTTTAAAAAATAAAAAATAAAAATAAAATATGATGTTGGCCTGGTCTTCTTTTGTACCACCATAACAAGCAAATTACATTCAGGATGGACGTAGTTAAGGATGGTGATAGGAGTTGGTTATAAGGATTGCCATCCTGATAATTCCCTACCTTCATTCCTGGGCCTGGATTTAGGAAGGGAGAACGACTGAGAAGCAAGGCCATGAAAGGGTTGAAAGAAACAGAAGGAAATGTGGTTGTCAGTGCGCACACACACACACATGCACCCATACACTGACACACTCACACCATATATATTCATGCATCGACCAGGCTGCGTTTTGAATCCTAGGACTCTCACAAAAGAGTGCAATGTGTGCTCAAAGAGGACACATTCAGCTCATGTGCAAATAGCCACATGAATCCTGAACTGTGCCCTTCAGCACAGTTAAATGCCATCCACACATCCTTGACAATGGGGAATATAAGGAACACTGAATTCCAAATGACACGAGGTTGTGAGACTCCATTATGTCACATCCATAGGATGGAATTCTAGTCAGGAAGCAAAAACGAGTTATAGTGACGACAAGGAGAGAGGATTTGTTGCCTATCAGATTAGCAGCGATTCACATTATTTCTAAAGTGTGCAGAAACAGGAATTTTCATATAGTATTGTTAGAAATATAAAATAGTAAGAGTTTGTTCAAATAAAATAGTTTTTTCATTGTTTTGAAAGAACACTTCAGGAACTTATAAAAATGCTTACTAAGATATCTGCATGTATATGAACAAGAATGTTAAGCACACTATAGTTTGTAGCAGAAAACGTGGTAAAAGAACTATATTTACATCACTAGTACTGGAAAAGTGATTTCTGGAGCATCCATATGATGCAACAACAGGTCAATATAAAAAAATAAGTTAAATTTTATTGTCAAGTAACTTAAAATGTTATCACAGAAATTCATTTACATAGAAATATGGTCACAATAAGTGCCAAGGTGGGTTACAATGATCATAAATGACAGGGATCCAGATTTGCTTATATAGGTGTATACCCCTTTATCCAGAGGTCTTAAAAAAAATCTTTCTGTTAAAACATAAAAATAAAAATGGTCTTTATGTTGAAATCACATAGAGCTTTCCACTCAGCATAGAAAGAGGCTGCACTTTCTGTCTAGATACCTCAGTATCCCTGTACCCGGAGTGTGTCCCTTTTCCACCCAGACTTCCAGAAAGCTCTCTGGATTTAGGCCTTTCCCTCCCACCTTCTGGTTCAGCGTTGTTCACGCTGCAGTTCAGTCCACTGTCACGAGGTGGCACCATCGTACCTCGATGGTCAAACTTCTCCACAAAGACGTTCATTCAAAGAGCAAAAAAATACCATCCTCTTCCTCAAAACCCAGCCCATGAACCTATGTATAGAATGATTCTAATTTTGTCTGAAAAACCTGTTCGGTGTAAAAGAAGAGTGTAAAAACATACTCCGGGTCTTGAATACGAAGTCGAAATAGCAGGTGGCAGTAGCGTGTTGGCAATGGTTGACTGTTGAAGGGCTTTGCAGGACTGGTGGGAGGTGGAAGAGAGAATGGGGCTCCAGAGCGGGGTCGTGGCGGCTGTGTCGTGTCATGGACACGGTATGACAGACACGGAGTTAGAAAAGTTCTGGACAGACTCTAAGGGGTGGGTGGGGCTGGAGGGTGAACACCCTACTCTCTGGAAGGGACCCCCATCTGCAGTGTGGACACTTCAACCTACACTTAGAAGGGAAGGAGATACCTCAATGAACTCGATGTTCTTTTCGGGTCAACAGCAGATGGGACTGCTCTAGTAATACATGTAAGTTTCACAAACATAATTAGTGTCTTAGTAAACAAAACATTCCAAGATCATCTTATTCTTGGCGTCAGGCTCTCATTTTCTTTGTAAAAGAAAAATGGTGGTGGAAGCCACCTGCTGGCCAGATCTATGATTGCAGCTCTGAGGCTCCGACCAGGGAGCTTGGCAAAGGAGAGTGAGGACGAAGTTTGGGCTCTGGGTTAATGGTTTTAGCCAGTGTTTTTCAGAATTGTTCACTTGCTGGTGGCAATTTCTCTGTATCTACCATTTTTCTGCCATATCTAAATCTGAGATAGGAATCAAGCTCTGGTCTGATATGAAGATAAAGATTGTAGAGTGTGCAAGCCATAGGACATATAGAAATACACACACACACATACACACACTGTCAATTCAATTTTAAAATCTACTTTGTTCTTCTATAAAATTGAAAGTAATGAATGTGTATAACATGAAGAATGTATGTGCACACATATGTGCACTATCATCTTCATCGTCAAGAGGGGTTTTGGGTGAGTACCCATGGGGCCACAATATCAGGGGAGTGTAAGAGGCTCACTTCTCAAGCCTTGGAAGCCCATTTTCTCAAAGGGAGGCTGCTCTGTGTCCTTTCCTTAGGGCAAGGGATGTAACTTCATTTGAATCCTGCCACTTATCTGGAGAGGTGCTGTCGGTTCTATGAGCCTGAGCTTTGTTGTCTGTGAAATGGGACTCAGGATCCTTTTGTCACACAGCCATCCCAAGGAGAAAATGAGAAAACCTGCCCAAAGTATATGGCATATTGTGGGACTTCAAGGGCTCTTTCAAAGTCAAGGCTCAGTAGCAGGGCCTGGCTGAGCCTTAGGGCTAAGGCAGGCACTGTGGAAAGGTGTTTTTCATTCTTTCTCCTAATGAGAATATACATATCTTTATGAAGGAAGCGAATCTCTCTCTGGTATGCCTTGAGTTCAAAGTTTTAAAGACAGGTTTTGCCATTTTACATGCACTCATTTGTGTGTTAGAACGTCTGTGCATAATCCTTATATACATAATTCCATGCACTTTTACCAGCTGTGTAGGTGTTCTATCACCACAAACAAGATAGAAAACTGTTTCATCACCACACGTTTCCCTCATGTTAGCCTTTATAGCCAGACCCACCTTCTTCCTGATCCCACATCCCTAAACTCTGTCAAACACTATTATAATTTCCTAAATGTCATAGAAATAGAATCTTATAGTACATTACCTTTAGCAATGGATTTCTTTCACTCAGCATAACTCTCCTGACATCCATCCAAGTTGTAAAGTGTGTCTATCGTCTGTTCCTTTTTATTGCTGAATAGGATTCCATGGTGTGAATGTACCACAGTTTGTTTAGCCATTCCCCTGTTGAAAGACATCGGGGCTATTTCCACTTTTTAACTATGGTGAGTAAAAGTGTGATGAACTTCATGTAAAGGTTTTTGTGTAAACATAAATTTTCATTTCTCTGGGTAAATTGTCCAGAGTGCAACTGCTGTTTCGTATGGTAATTGCATGTTTCATTTGGAAAAACCTGCCAAATTGTTTTCCAGACGGCCTGTACCATTTTGCATTCCCTTGGGCAATGTATGAGTGACTCAGTTTATCCAGTGTTGCCTGCATTTCGTTTTGTCACTGTTTTTCTCAGCCATTCGGATAGGTGGGTTTAACATTTCATTGTGCTTTTAATTTGCATTTGCATGATGGCTAAAGATGTTGAATAGCTTTTCCTAAGCCTATTTGCCCTCTGTTCATGTCTTTCATCCATTTTATAATTGGATTAAGAGGCAAGAAGTTACCTCTAGAGAGCTGCCCTGGCTCTGGCTAACAGGCAGAGTAAGAGAATGTGAGGCCCCTCGAGACTCACTTTTCTTGACAGGGAGGGCAGAAGTGGGGCTGAAGCTATTAAATGTTCCTCAAATTAGGACTGAACTTGGATATGGAACAGGATTAAGAGGTGGGGGCATCTCTGGGTCCATCTGTGGAGATCTGGATAGGGCAGAAAAAGAAGGGGGATATGGGGGAGAGGAAGAACAGTGGAAGGAGGGAGATACGGGGGGATGCCTTCTAAATGATGCTGGATTCATCACTCTCAGCCTGCTCAATGGAGTGCACAAAACTATTCTCCTAGACATGTGGTTTTCAACTCTGGATATCCATTAGGATCCCCTGTAATGCTCAGATTCAACCAACTGAATCAGAGCCTCTAGGGATAAGCCCAGTCATCAGTATCTTCAAGGTTCTCCTCAGTTGATTCTAATGAGCTGTCAAAATTGAAAACCTTATCTGATGGTGTATTAGTTTGCTATGGCTGCCATAACAAGATACCACAGGCTGAGTAGCTTAAACAACAGAAATTTATTTCTCACAGTTTTAAAGGTTGGAAGTCCAAGATCCAGGTGTCCACAGGTTTGGTTTCTTCTGAGACTCTCTCCTTGGCTTGCAAATGGCCTCCTTCTTACTCCTTCTTCACATGGCTGTCCCTCTGTG
Organism: Hyperoodon ampullatus; assembly: GCF_949752795.1. Classification (NCBI taxonomy): domain Eukaryota; kingdom Metazoa; phylum Chordata; class Mammalia; order Artiodactyla; family Ziphiidae; genus Hyperoodon; species Hyperoodon ampullatus. Next base: position 90,322 of record NW_027640598.1, on the reverse strand, counting down.
CATACACACCCTGGTATCTCTTTATGTGTCCTAAACTCCTCTTATAAGGAAACCAATCATATTGGATTAGTGTCTACCCTAACGGCCTCATTTTAATTTAATCACCTCTTTAAAGGCCCTATCTTCAAACACAGTCACATTCTGAGGTACTGGGGGTTAAAACTTCAACATATGAATTTGGGTAGGACACAGTTCAGTCCACAACAGATGGTATGAGAAATACCTTGGTCTGAGAAATTCATCTCCCTTTTAGCTACCTTCTTGGAACTACTATACAACACTTCTGCCATCACCTCATTAGGTAGAAGTTGGTCCTGTGACCATTCTTGGCTGCAAAGGAGGCTATAAATGTGGTCTTTTACTGGAAACATTACTGTACCAAATAAATGTGGGATTCTTTTATTAAGAAAGGAGAATTGGTATAGAACATATGCTACACTTTCATACCCAAGGCAGCTAGAAGCACTACCTCAATTATCATGTCCTTTCTACCCAGTTTTCCAACCACAGTTTTCATGGGTTCAAACAAAACTGCTGCTTCAGAAACACCAGAGCTCACTCTCCCATCCTCCCAAATCCCATGTCCCAGACTATGCCTGAGTGCTCACAACTTAGCGTGCTTAATCTACGTCATTCACTCACTCATTCATTCATTCAACAAATATTTATTGGTTACCAATGATATGTGAGGCACTGTGACAGGCACTGGAGATAAATCAGAGAACCTGACAGACAGGGTCATGGTTCTCATGGAGCTCACATTCTACAGGGGCTGATACACTCAAGATTTAAAAGCCATTAAGAAAATAATATGGGAAAATGTGACAGAGAATGACTAGGGTGGGGAAGGCAAGGAAGGATTTTCTGAAGGCGTAACTTAGATTTAATATTCAAATAACAAGATGTACACAGTCAGCAGTGGGAAGATATCGGAGCTGAACCCTCGAGGCAGAGGGAAGAGCAAGACGAAAGGCCCTAAGATGTGGGCAAGCTTGGCAGTTTTAGGGAACAGCTTGTATGCCAGTGTGTATTGGGAGGACAGCGTTAGAAAATGAGGTGAGAATGGCAGGAGGGGCCCAATAACAGAAGATCCTGTGGGCCGTGGTAAGGACTCTGGGTTTTGATCTTATTATGATGGAGCCATTGGGTGCTTTCTGAAAGGAAGGGAAATTATTTTTATAATCTACTTTATTAAAGCTCATTCTAAATGTTCCTTGGAGGACAGACTGAAATAGAGCAACTGTAAGATCAAGAGACAAGATTAGGAGGCTACGACACACATGACAGTGAGAGGTTACAGTCTCGTAGACCACAGTCGTAGCAATGGAAGGGGTGAGATGGGGTTTGAAATGACATGTATCTTGGAAGTACTGAACTTGTTGATGAAGTCCACGTTTGTGGTAAGGGATAGAGAGGAAGTAACTGTGTCTCTTGGAATGTGGATTTTGGCAGCTTGGTTAGGGTGGTTTTCTTCGATGGGGAAATGAACGGAGGACCAGCTTCGGTGCAATGCCAGGAAACTGACAGTTCTGTTTTGACCATGTCGTTTGTGGAGCCTATGAAAAATTTGGGTGGGGAGCATGTGGTTGGATGTATAAGTCAGGAGATCCTGAGAATATTCTTGGTTGTGGCAAAAAAAAAGAAAAACCCAAAACAAAACAAAAAAACAAGCATGCAAGCAAACAAACGAAAAACCCAACTGTACAGTTCAATCTGAAAATACAGGTTGATTCCACATATGAGCATGATGCAGGTCTAGATTCTGGAAGGGATACAATGACATATAAAAACCAACTTCACTGAGTTATAATTTACGTTCAACAGAATGCATCCATCTTTTTTTTTTTTTTTTTTTTTTTTTTTTTGGCTGTGCTGCACAGCTTGCAGGATCCTATTTCCCCAACTGGGGATCGAACCTTGGCCCCTTGCAGTGAGAGCACCGAGTCCTAACCACTGGACTTAGCTATAAGGCTAAGGCTCTGGCCTGCCAGGGGCTACTAACTGTCAGAGAAGAAAGATGTATGTCTGGAATATAACTATCATTCACCCACCTATTCATTCATTCATGCACCTAGTGCATGTCAAGCTCTGTGCTAAGAAGGGAAAATAGGATCATGAAAAATTTCAGACAATGTCTCTGTCTTCCTGAAGATTAGGAGTTGAAATAGAGAACTGCAAGTGGCTCTGGTTGCTAAATAGTAAGGGAGGTATTTGGTGAGATAATTGGGCCCCCAAAAGGTCTAACCCAGTGCACAGACGCAACTCTTCCCCTTCTGCATGTCTCATAGACAATGCTGTGGCATGACCTAGAATACAGAGCTGTTACAAAAGAATGAGCCTGAACATTCTGTGCATAAATGGCTGAGGAAACAGCTTTCCAAACCTTCCACTCAGCAAACAGCCCTGATTATGTGCAGAAGTAGATCTCAATTTTATTTAATTCTTACAGTTGGAGTTGTATGACTAATTATTTTGTCTCTGTGTCTAATTAATAAGCTGAGGTTAAGAAGGGTCAAGTATCTCGGAAGAAAAAAGCAGATCTATTGATAATAGGAAAGTGCTAGATTTTAAGCTGTGAGCTCTTAACTACTGTGGAATACTAGTTCCCATCCTTTAGGTCCAGGCTGAGGTAGTAGCAATGCAAATTTCTCAGTCAAATGCCTGGGATTCATTGGCCATTAGAGAATTTTAGGAACTGGAGAAGCTATAGGAAAATGAAAGCCTAACATATCATCCTCCTGCCTGCTCCGCATCATTGCTCCTGCCTCTGCTGTCTTGTTTTCTATGATAACGTCATCTTAACATTAGGTTTTGTTATTGACTGAACTGTGTTCTCCCAAAATTCATATCCTGAAGCCCTAATTACCAGTGCCTCAGAATGTGACTGGATTTGGAGATAGGGCCTTTAAAAGGTGATTAAGTTAATTTAAGGCTGTTAGGGGATACCTTAATCCCATCTGACTGGTGTGCTTATAAGAAGAGGAGTTTAGGACACACAGAGAGACAGCAGAAGTGTGTATACACAGAGGGACAACCATGTGAAAAAGAAGCAAGAAGATGGCCATCTTCAAGCCAAGGAGAGAGGCCTTAGAAGAAATCACCCTGCTCACACCTTGATCTTGTACTTCCAGTCTCCAGAACTGTGAGAAACAAACTTCTGTTGTTAAGCCACTTAGTCTGTGGTATGTTTGTTGTGGCAGTCTGAAGAGTCTAATACAGGCATTATGAATGTGTTTCAGTAGGTCATGAAGCAGGTAGAGTAGACTGTCAGAAAGGATGAAAATAAAGTGATGGTAAAAAATACCAATGATCAGTGAAACTGAAAGAGACGTGGTTAATTTGTATTACTATCAGGCAAAATAGACATCAGGCAATTGCAACAAAGAAGGCTACTCTGAAATCATAAAAGAAAATGAATTAAGAAGATTACAAATTCTGAACTTACATAAACCTGATAACGCATCTTCAAAAACATATATAGCAGTAAGTAACAAAGTTACAAGTCAGAAAGTAAAATCCACTTTTGTGTATATCATAAGGAAATATACTTGCTTATATAACTGAGAGCCCAGAGGTAGAGGAGACTTTAGGTTAGTTGATCCAGTGGCTCAAAGATATAAGACTCAGGCCCAATCTTGAACCAATGACTGTGGCTAGGGACATAGGATTATTGCGTGAGATCTAGAGTAACTCTGGTCTCACCCTTGGAACTAGCAGTCAAATTCCCCCCAAACATGTGACTGTATGAGGGAGGAAATGCACTAATGAAAATCTGAGACCAGTTAGGAAGATGAGGAATGTATATTGCGTAGGTAAACAAAAATGCCAGCTTCAGGCACCATTTGAAAGCACAATTATCAATATGAGCATAATACCCACAGTACTCAAACTCAAATGGTTTTCAACTACTATGTCTTTCCAGGTAACAAATACTTCTATTCAGGAAATACCTACATTGAATTAGTGAATGGGTAGTTACAAAGCACTAGAGCTCTCACCCCTGCAGTAAATTTAGGAAGAACCACAAAGGCATCCATGGTAGCGTACTTGAATCTCATTTTCTTTCTCAAATTTTTGGCAAAGCTTTTTCTTTACTATCGTACTTTGATATTACTGTGTCAGGATAGTTTGACTACAAGGGAATGGATTCTTCATAGTTACACATTTATCAAGTATTACCATTCTGTAAACATACAACACAGAGTTCATAAAGATATGAAAGATAAGAAGCAAGAAAATTTTCAACATTTATGATCAGCAACAATTTTCTTTAAAGAGCACCATTAAATTTCAATATGGAATATCTTTAAAAGCTTCAAGCTTTTAGAAGAAATTCAGTCTCATGCAAATGTAATAAAATTAAAGAACATCTTCTGTTAATGTACATATTTGTAAATATGTTAAAAGGAATATTCCTCTGGCAACACTAGCCCAAGAACCACCACAGCCCTGCCGCCTGGCATACCAGGACACATCCCATATACCAACAGGCTGGCACCAGCTCTGGGATACATTGGGCCCCTCAACTAACTGCTCCTGGATCTGGCCCCACTCACCAGTGGGATGACGCCAGCTTTGGGACACCCCATACCCCATACTCAGCCATGTCAGGAACTGGCCCCACACACCAGCAAACCAACACTAGCTTCAGGACTCCAAGGCCCTGCAGCCAGAGACACAGGAACCTGGCTCTGCCCACCAGCGAGCCAGCACTAGCTCCAGGACTCCCTGGGCCACAGCCCCACCCACCAGCAGGCCAATACCAGTTCCAAGACACCCTGGACCCCTCAGCCAGCTGCCCTAGGATCCAGCCCCACTCAACAGTGGCCCAACACCAGCTTCTGGACACCCCCATACCCGGCAGCCAGCCATGTGGAACTGACCCTGCCCACCAGCAGGCTGACACTAGATACAGGACTTCTAACCCCAACACCACCTTCTGCAGAGCCTAGCACCACCCACCAGTGGGCCAGTGCTAAACCCGGGACTTCCTGGGGCACTGCAGCCAGCAGCCTCATGACCCAGCCTCACTCACCAGTGGCCACAAGCCTCTGCACAAGGCAGGGCCTGGCAGCCCACTGGACCAGGGGCCAGCCACACCTACCACACCACCCACAGTAGTGTGCCGGTCACAGCAGAAGGATACACGCAGCCCTAACAGGGGCACCCTTAGAGCATATAGCTCTGGTGACCAGAGGGGAAAGCTCACCTGGGATACACAGGACATCTCCTACAAAAAGCTACTTCTGTACAGTGGGGAAATGGAACCAACCTAGAGATACAGAGAAATAAAATAGCAAACTGGACAATATGAGGCAACAGAGGAATCTATTGCAAACAAAGGAACACAATAAAACCCCAGAAGAAGAACAAAGTGAAGTGCAGATAGGCGATCTACCTGATAAAGAGTTCAGGGTAGGGCTTCCTTGGTGGCGCAGTAGTTGAGTGTCCGCCTGCCAATGCAGGGGACACAGGTTTGTGCCCCGTTCTAGGAAAATCCCACATGCCACAGAGCGGCTGGGCCCGTGAGCCATGGCCGCTGAGCCCGTGCATCCGGAGCCTGTGTTCCGCAATGGGAGAGGCCACAAAAGTGAGAGGCCCGTGTAACGCAAAAAAATAAATAAATAAATAAATAAAGAGTTCAGCGTAATGATCATAAAGATGTTCAAAAAACTCAGGAGAAGATTGGATGAAGAGAGTGAGAAGTTTTTAACAAAGATTTCGAAAATATGAGGAAGAACCACACAGAGAAGAACACTATCGGAAATGAAAAATACACTACATGGAATCAACAGTAAATGAAATGATGCAGAGGAATGGACGAGCAAGCTGGAAGATGGAGTAGTAGAAATAACTGAAGCAGAATAGAAAAAAGAAAAAAGAGAAAAAGAAATAGGGCAGTTTAAGAGACTTCTGGGACAACAGCAAGTGTACTAACATTTGCATTATAGGGGTCTGAGAAGGAGAAGAGAAAGAGAAAGAGAAAGGGGCAGAGGACATATTTGAAGACACGATAGCTGAAAACATCCCTAACCTGGGAAAGGAAAGAGATATCCAGGTTTAGTAAGCACAGAGAGTCCCAAACAGGGTCAAGCCAAAGGAGACCACACCAAGACACACTGGAGTTAGAATGGCAAAAATTAAAGATAAAGAGAGAATATTAAAAGCAGCAAGGGAAAAGCAACAAATAACATACAGGGGAACTCCCATAAGGCTATCAGAGCAACTGGAATGAATCCAACTGGATCACAGTGTATGATCCTGTTTAATGTAGTGTTGGATTCGGTTTGCTAATATGTGGTTGAGGATTTTTGCATCTATACTCTTCACAGACATTGGCCTGTAATTATCTTTTTTGATAGTGTCTTTGCCTGCTTTTGGTATCAGGGTGATGGTGGCTTCATAGAATGAATTTGGGACTGTTCCCTCCTCTTCAACCTTTTGGGAGAATTTGAGAAGTATAGGTATAAGTTATATGTATGTTTGGTAGAATTCACTGGTGAAGCTGTCTGGTACTGGACTTTTGTTTGCAGGGAGGTTTTTTTGTTTTGTTTTAATTACAGATTCTATTTCACTTCTAGTGATTGGTCTGTTCAAATTATCTGTTTCTTCTTGACTCAAATTTGGCAGGCTGTTTATTTCTAGGAACTTGTCCATTTCTTCTTGGCTGTCTAATTTGTTGGCATATAACTGTTCATAGGATTCTCTTATGTGTTTTGGTTTTTGTGGGTTTATTTTTTTTTGTATTTTTGTGGTATTAGTTGTTGCTTCTGTTTCATTTCTTATTTTGTTTATTTGGGCCCTTTCTCTTTTCTTCTTGGTGAGTCTGGTTAGAAGTTTGTCGATTTTGTTTGTCTTTTCAGAAATCTAGCCCTTGGTTTTATTGATCTTTTCTATTTTTACCTCTATTTTAATTCTTGCCCTCTGATCTTTCCCAAAGAACTGACTTTGGGAATTTTTTGGTTCTTCTTTTTCTAATTCTTTTTCTCTTTTTGTTTATTTGAGATTTTTCTTGTTCCTTGAGGAAGGCCTGAATCACTATGTACTTCCCTCTGAGAACTGCTTTTGCTGCATCACATAGATTTTGGAAGGTTGTGTTTTCATTGTCATTTCTCTTGAGGTATTTCCTGATTTCTTCTTTGATTTCATCATTGACCCATTGGTTTTTTGGTAGCATGTTGTTCAGTCTCCATGTATTCGTTCTTTTCCCATTTTTCTTTCTGTGGTTGATTTCTAGTTTTATAATATTGTGGGAATAAATGATGCTTGAAGTCATTTTATCCTCTTAAATGTGTTGAGGTTTGTTTTCTGTCCTATATGTGGCCTCTCCTAGAGAACGTGCCTTGCACGCTTGAAAAGCATGTGTATTCTGTTTATTTGGGGGATGTAGTGTCCTGTAGATATAAATTAAGTCCAAGTGGTCTATTGTATCATTTAGGGCCTCTGTTGCCGTATTGATTTTCTGTCTGGAAGATGTGTCCATTGATGTCAGTGAGGTGTTAAAGTCTCCTAGTATTATAGTATTCCTGTTAATTTCTCGCTTTATGTCTGTAACTATTTGCTTTATATACTTAGGTGCTCCTATATTGGGTGTATATACGCTAACAAGGGTAATATCCTCTTCTTTATTGATCCCTTTATCGTTATATAATGTCCTTCTTTGTCTTTATGGACTTTAAGTCTATTTTGTCTGATATGTGTATTGCTAACCCCGCTTTCTTGTTGTTTCCATTTGCATGAAATAGCTTTCCATCTCCTCACTTTCAATCTGTCCGTGTCTTGTGCCCTGAAGTGAGTCTCTTATAGGCAGCATATTGTAGGTTCTTGGGGTTTTTTTTTAATCCATTCAGCCACTCTGTCTTTTGATGGGACCATTTAGTCCACTGATATTTAAAGTAATTATTGATAAGTATGAACTTACTGCCATTTTAAACCCTGTTTTCCAGTTGACTTTGTAGTTCTCTATATCTTTCACTTTTGCCATTTTAATTATGCTATGTCTTGCTGTCACTCTATTTGGGTTCTTCTTGTGTGGGACCCTCTGTGCTTCCTGTTATCTGGATATCGGTTTTCTTCTTTAGGTTTGGGAAGTTTTCAGCCATAATTTCTTCAAATACATTTTCTACCCCCTTGCCTCTCTTCTCTTCTTCTGGTACCCCTATTATGAATATGACTGTGCACATTATGCATATGATTATTTATATTACACATGCTTTATATTATCCTATAGATGTCATATGTTTTCTTCATTTTTAAAATTTATCTTTCTCTTTGCTGTTCTGATGTGGTGATTTCCATTATTCTATCTTCCAGATCACTTATTTATTCTTCTGCTTTGGTTAGTCTGCTATTTATTGCTTTTAGTTTGCTTTTTATCTCAGCAATTGAATTGTCTAGTTTTGATTGATTTCTCTTTATAGTTTCTACTTCTTTGTTGCAGTGATCTGCATTTCTATCAATAATCTTCCTTAATTTCTTTAGCATTTTTCTTACCTCCTTTCTGAATCTGGGGTCTAGTAGACTGGTGAGGTCTCTTTCATTATTTGTCCCTTCAGGGGATTTCTCTTGTTCTTTTCATTGGGATGGGTTCCTCTGTTTTTCATTCTACTTAACTTTCTTCGTTTCTGAATTTAGGACAGGCATGAATCTACTGTGTTCCTGAAGGGGGGTTTTTAGGTTGGAGGATCCTGGTGTAGACGGCATGAGTTCAATATTTAAGGTGCAAGGGCTGGTTTTGGTGTGGGTGCTTGCCACGTATTTCCTTAAAGTGGGCTGGCCCTTGTTCCCTTGATACGGGGTGTGTTTGAATTTGTATTGACCAGAGCCTGCATTGCTTGTTGGCTCGGGCCTCCTCTTTGCTCTATGGCTGTCACAGCCCTATTGGGGCTGGGGTCTGCTTCCCAGCTGTTGGAGTAGAAGCCCTGAGGGTCAGGTTCAGTCAGGTTCCACTGCCCCTGAGCACAAGCCCTGATGCAAAGGAGGTGACCACTGAAGGTAATGAGGCCCGTGTGGTCACCACAAACCTATGTGCCTCCAGTGCAGGCATCCATGGTTCTGCCCAGAAGCAGCCCAAGGTTGCATCCCTTTCTCTGTTGTGTTCACCCCAGACCTAGTGCTGGGATGTGGTGTGGAGTAGGCTGGTGCTGGGGGCCGTGGCCCTGTGGCTGCAGGAATTGAGGTGGTTGTGCCGCTGCCTGGAACCTGGGCTGCCTTTGTGTCAGACCTCTCCCAGGACCTGTCAGCTCCAGATCTGGCACCAAGCTATGGTGTAGAGTGAGCGGGGCCAGTGTGCTCCCACCGTGAAATGAACGGCTGCATACTCCTGCCCAGAGCCTGTCCAACCGAGATGCAGTGCCCAGCTGCGGTGCCTTTCGTGGTGCCATCTGGTGCACGTACTGTCAAAGTCCACCATGGCCAGACCTGCTCCCACTGTGTGCACACTGACAATGGGCACTGTGGCAGGACCTGCCCCCACTATGTGCGGGCTGACAATGGGATCCTTGGTTTTGCCCAGATCATACCCCAGGGCCTCCGGGCTGTCTCCACACATCTAGATCAACTCCTCTCCCTGGACCTGTCTACCTAAGATTCAATGCTCACTTGTTGTGTACATCTGTGGCCCTACCACCTTGTGTGTGCTTTGGATTGGGAAGTGCAGCAAGGCAGCAGCTGCTAGTGCCAGTCTCTCTCTGCCCTGATTGTTAGCAAGCCAGCATGCATGCACTCCTTGTGAGTAGAATTTAGGCTTTTCCAGCCCCTCCATCTATCCCAGTGGCTTTTCCAGCAGGCAAAGGGGCTCCCCGGGCCAATGGTCTGCCACTGTGTACCTTTCCTCCTTTACAGATCACCCCCAGGGGGGCCAGGACCGTCCTCATGTCTTTAAAATTTTTTTCTGTCCTTCCTGGATATGTAGAGATATTCCGTGCAGCTTTGGTTGTGTAGGAGATCTTCTGCCAGTTTCCAGTTGGTTTTCTGTGAGAATTGCCTCACATATAGGGATATTTTTAATGTGTTTGTGGGGAGAGGTGAGCTTCACATACTTCTACTCCACCATCTTGATCCCCCTCCCTATTTGGGAAACTTTGAATTGCATCAACGTGTCCCATATAAAAACAGAAACACTAGACTAAATTAGAGTTTTAGAATCCAGTGATAGTTAACCATTGCAAGTGCCTGTCAGTTTTTAGAGAGCACAGGATATGCCAGGTTTTTCCAGGTTTTGTGGGGAAAAAAAGGTAGAGCATTATGTACATTTTAGATGAGCTTTGGACCCAAACAGGCTATATGAAGTAAATAATTAAAACATCATCTGGTGATGTTATGGAAATGCAGAGTTCATTGATATAACTTAGTCTTCAAAGCCTGCTTTTATTCTAAAGAAAACTGGCAAATGTCACTCATTTACATCATATGGGAACATATCCACCAGCAGTAGATGGCAGTGTGATATCATAACAAGAAAACAATGTGGCTGTTTACGTAAAAACCCATCTCACAATACTTTCAAAGACTACAGTTAGAATTATTTGGGGGGTGTGGCAAAAAAACTAGTTACAATGGGTGGATAACCAGAGGCACGCTAGGACCACTTCAATTCTCCCTAATAATTTTTAAAGCCTTGAAACACACTTATTTAATTTTTAAATGGTCTTCACACAGATGGGATTTTCAAACTGTCCCAGAGAATCATACCATCACAAATGACATAGTTTATGAGCAAAAAGCATGTAAGGAATCCCTGCCTTCTCGCCCCTTTCCATCCTTTGGCGTCAAAAGAAGTTTTCACTGTGGATGTAATTTTCTGTTTCCACGCTGTGGTAGTCCCCAGGAATGAGCTCATCACCTACAGCTGTTAAAATTTACACTGTGCTGGGGGAAGGGAGCACACTGAGTACTCTGACAGGGAGCATTATCTACAATTGTTTCTCTTCTTTCCCATTGCTTGACACTGACAGTAAAGTCACTTCTAGTTAACTAACAAGGTTCTTAAAGGAACAAAGAAAAACATGTTTCGATTACCATTTCTATAAAGGTACAGCAATATCTGATAAGTTCTCTTGGATAATGGTACCAGATTAAGTCAATTTTCCTTTCTGAAAGTAAATTCACATAGGACCTCTACTTGAGTTGTACATATTTGTGTTTGAACCAAAAGCATTTGAGTATTTGTGTTTAATTTAGCAGCATCACAAATGTCTGCTATTCTCCTTTCCCATTTCTCTGTGTTAAACAAAGCCACTAGCACTGACCTCCAAAACGTCCACCCCAAAACAGAAATATAAAAGAAGTAAAAGTTGTTCCCAGTAAACCTTGCCAAACAACATTCAAGAAGAATAGCTTATCAGCCTGCCTCACCTAAACAGACACAGCACCTGATACATGCAGTGCCTAAGCTGCCTAGCTCACATAAGCTGTGTTCATATAGGGGTTTATCCATAGCCTTAGCATCCCTTCCCCAATGTATGTAAGGAAGATCTGACAGGCACCCACTGGTGTAACTAAATATATTTTTTAATCCTAAAATAGCTCCTGGTAATCATCGCAGGGCAAGAATAAATGATACGACCATTAGTTCTGACAGAAGAATATCTGACCCTTCCCAAGAAAAGTTATAATTAGAACTCCAGGGTTTGCCTTTTGGTGAAAGAAGTTGACCTCAATCACCATTAGTGGATTTGTCCATTACAGAAGCTACAGTTGGGACAGACATCAGGTCTTGATGGCGGATTCCATCCAGTGATTGTATACAGATGCTTCCTAAATCCATCTTGAGTTTTCATAACAGGCTCTATTGTAAACACGTGGCTCCATTTTCATTCCATGCATTTACATGTGTCCCATAAATAATTTTCCAAAATTATCTAAGTAACACCAATGTGCCCAAACAGAGTCACTCCAAAAAATCACTACTTCATTCAATAGGCTTAGAACTACAAACAGTCTGTTATCCTTGGTAGTATATTCAAATTTAACCATGGTGCAAAATTTGGTCTGTTGTATTTTCTTCAGGTTATTTATGTAGCCATGCCACGTTGCAAGGTGCCAGCAAAATAATACCATTGCTTGTATAGCATTAAGTTTGCCTAAGCCAGCAAACGGGAAAGATCACATCAAATCTCTTTTGGATATACAAACAGATCTTCAGTTTTCCACACAAATCAGCAGAAGAGGTGTTTGTAAAACTGCAATTTAAAAAAAAAACAAAACTATATTGTATATTCTCCTTTCCCTTTCTCTGTCCTTTCTAGGAAGATGCAAACAAAATATAAGTGCAGTAATATCTAATTCAGATTCTGCTCACTTTTAACTTTTGGAATTCCGTAAAGAGGCATAAAGTCTGCAATATTTCTCTTTGGAGAAAGAGCCATAAAGACTGCAATATTTATCTTTAGAGTGTTTAAAAATAAAAGAAGGAAATATTTTCAACTAATGTCTAGCATTTTTTACCACCGTTTATATACACATGTACTTCACTTATTAAGGATAAGTTTATATTTATACCTTAAAATGAATCCAAGGGCCTTAACTGGCTTCAGCTTTGATTAGTTCTAATTACTGGTAGTACTGGAAATTATTTAAATGGCACTTTAAAGAGGTCCTCTATGATCTCAACTTTTCAGTAACTGCAGATGGATTTCCAGTTCGTCAGAATAAGGAAGACTGATTTATTCTTAATTTTCTTTGGAGACTCTTGTGGGTGATCCAAACACAAAGTCTGGAGCCAGGGTGCCTGGGAGTAAATCCTGGTTTGGCACCTATAGGTTCAGTTACCTCTTAGGCAAGTGACTTAACACATCTGTGCTTCCACTTTCTCATCTGTGAAAACTCGAATAATAATCATAGTACCTAGTTTATAGAATTGCCACTATTAAAGGAGTTGACGTTTTAAAGTGCCTGACACATAGTAATCATTATGTACTTTTTTTTTCAAATTAACAGCTAAAATTCACTTACTGAGTTTGCTTTAATTTCTCTTAGACTTGCATGAAATTACGGCAACAGAGCTTACCTGTACCCACCACTTAAGTTTTTGAAGTAGTCCCTAAAATATGGCAATTGTTATGGATTTAGGGAGGACCTAGTCCATTGCTATGTGTTAATTTATGTGTTAAATTTCACGTGTTATTAGGAAAAATAATTAACACACGAAAGAAGCACATTAGCACATTAAAAAGAGGTTGGGGCAGGTGAAGCCAGCTTGTGTTCTGAGGAAGATCATCCGGAGGCACCACCATCAACGGGAAGCCCAGGAATGTGGGCAATCTCAGATCTCCAGCTCTCGTGAAGAGAACGGCCTCCTGAAACACGCAGCCGGGAGAACCCTACTGTCACTATCCTACACTCAGGAGGCTGACCCAGCTTTTGAGCACCGTGGGCTCCTAAGGCTATGGTCACGCGGATGTGGCCATCAAGTGGCAGGCCAAGACAGTTATGTGGCAGGCCCAGACCTACCGGCCATGTCAGCAGCATGAGCCCTTAAACCCTGAGCTCGTGTAGTCTCTCTGGACCTATTGCCACTATGATCATGTGGTGGATCCAGCTTTTCAAGGCGCTAGAGCATGGCAGACTCCTAAACCCTGACCATCATGTGGATTCATCGTGTCATGTGGCCCTCACTAGCTAGTGGCATGTGGAAGCCTCAGCCCTCCAAGTCACAAAGGTGACCTGCTTCTGAGAGTTGTATGGATGCTGTGGTCGATCACATATCCCCCTTGGTCACACATCAGGCTCAGAGATCTCTAATCTCCTGAAGATTGCTGGCTAACAGAATCTTCAGATCCCTGAGTCAACATGGAAGTGGCCGCTACCATCACATTGCAGGCAAAGCGCCTGCCATCATGTGAACACCGCACCTACCATTCGGCAGTTGTTCGTGCATATTCTTCGGTCATGGGACATGCTGTGGTCTTCTGAGGCTCAGTTCTCTCGGTCACACTTCACAACTGAGGGCTCCTGAATCCTGATATCACACGCATCCTTCTACTCTGTGGCCTCCGCCAGCCAAGCCCCTGGAAGTCAGGTAGGGCCCCACAGCGGCACGTTACGTTACGTAGATCCCGCAGTCACGTGACGCTGTAAGGTCGCGACCGAGGGGGGTGCCCTTTCAGCGTGCGGAGAGCCTGCCGAATGGTGGGTAGCTCAGCTTAGCCTTCTGAGGAGTCAGACCGAGAGGTGAAGAAGACCTTTAGAATTAAGGTACTTGTCCTGGCTGAGGGGGAGCTTTGATGAAGCTCTGGCTCTGATGCCAAGCTTTCCACCGACTTTCATATTCTGCCACGGTAGGCGGTGGGCGGTTGTCAGGTAGGAGGGTTGCCCGCAGGTACTAGAGGTTTACTCAGAATTGGCGGGACAGCGGGCGGCAGGCGTTCATGGGCTGCTCTCGGCAGCTAGGCTCGGGAAACTGGGTGGACCCCTCCCTTCCCCCTTCCTTCCCAACCCCCACATTAAAGCCCTACTCTTGCTTATCTCTGTTTCGTATCCGTATTCACTGCCTGCCATGTGATGGCATCCTCTTCGCTCCTCTGACCACGTTTGTTATTAGGAACAGCAGAGAACTCCTAGATGTCAGTTCCTATCGATGATTTCAAATCTGATCTGAATTTCTGTCTCTTAATTTGTTCTGTAGAGAGAGGCAAGGAGAGAGACTTTTTTTAATTTCATATTTTTTCAGTAAAAGTGTGAAAGTAGCCAGCACGTTAAGGTTCAGAATTTGTTTTCTGTATTTGCTTTGCCGATTAGTAGTTTTTCAAAGTGTGTGTGGGGTGGGATGCCATAATCTTTTTCTGCTTGGACTCTCTAAACGGCTTAAATTAGTCCTGCCAGACACTATTGGCTTCTGATTTTCCTCCTGATTTTCTAACCATTCCTTGTTACATTCCTTGAAAACTCTCCCCTTTCCTTCAGGTGGGAAAAAACAGTGAATTTATTTAAGAAAACCATATTAAGTAAAATTATAGATGATACATTTCGTAAAAATCACGTAGATGGTACTTAATGAGTAAAATGCAGCAAGTAAAATAAGGTGTTCACATTTGTGAGGGATTTAAATATTGTTTGAGAGATGGTTAAAGGGGTGATATATTTTTTAAATTATATAATAGCCATTTCTTTCCTCTCATTTCAGCACTTTCTGGTTTGTTCTATAAGACATGAGAGACAGCAACAACAAAAATGTTTTTATCCATTGAAGAAATATGGGACATACAAAAATGAAGGTAAAAAGGATTTCTGTATTGTCATATTTTTTAGATAATATGCCACTTGAATCTCAAAGAGAAGGGTAGTGTCTTAGCTTGTTCAGGCTGCTATAGTAGAACACCATGGTGGCTTATAAATTACAAAAATTTATTTTTCACTGTCCTGGAGTGTGTGAAGTCCAAAATCAAGGCACCAGCAGCTTCAGTGTCTGGTGAGAGCCTGCTTCCTGCTTCCTAAAGGCCTGTCTTCACGCTGTATCCTCACATGGCAGAAAGGGGAAGGGAGCTCTCTGGGTCCTCTTTTATAAAGACACTAATCCCATACATCATGGCACCTCCCTCATGACCTAATCACCTACCAAAGACTCGACCTGCAAATACTGTCACCTTGGAGCCTAGGTTGGTACATAAACATTCAGTCTGTAGCAGGTAGTTTCCTCA
This sequence comes from Hyperoodon ampullatus, assembly GCF_949752795.1. NCBI lineage: Eukaryota > Metazoa > Chordata > Mammalia > Artiodactyla > Ziphiidae > Hyperoodon > Hyperoodon ampullatus. The sequence goes on along the minus strand of NW_027640598.1, from coordinate 74,684 downwards.
AGCTATATGGGAATGGAACATTTACCCACAGTCCACTGGAAGTACTAGTGTTCCTCAGAAAACACTTTGGGAAAGCGTGTTCAAACTAAATCTCTTCTGCCACATTAATACCTTGTACCTTTGTTTACTAAGTACAATGTATGCTTACTAATAATTATAATCTGTTCTTCTCATTGAGAAACTACTTATTGCTAACTCATTTTATCTTATGCCATTACTCATTCTCTCTTTTGCTTAATCTTTCCACTTTTTCATTCTTTACATATAACCTCAATTTATGTTTCTGATATCATGATGGCAAGAAATAAGTGCATAAGTGCTAGTCATTAGGAAGTCTTAAAAATCAAATAAAATGCCCCACTCTTGAAAAGATGATACAACTTACCGTAATGATGAGTGGATGAAATAGCTCTCATTTTATACCAATTTTCCACACTTTTTCAAAACTAGTTTGTTATTATTATTTAATCATTATAGCTGCCATATTTTGAGTTCCTGTTATACATCAAGGACTGTGGCGACCTTGTCATACCAGTTTTCTCATTTAGTCCTCAGAAAAATCCTGAGAGGATGTTATTTTAATTTACAGATAAGATACAAGAATCAAGATAGGCTAGATTATGCTGTGGTAATAGACAGTCCCCGTATCTCAGGGGCTTATTCCTCAATTCGACTACATGTCCATGGCAGGTGCATGCCCCTCACAGGATGGTGGACTTTGGGGGTCTGAGCCATTCTTACTGGAATGACTTGGAGACCCAAACTGACAGAGCAGCCATCATCTAGATAGTTGTCAGTCCCTGTGCCTGAGGAGAAGAGGACCCTGCAAGGTCTCAATCCAACAACCATATGTTCTGGCCCAGAAATAGCACATGTCACTCACAACCCATTAGCCAGAAACAGTCACATACACAGCCCTGTCCAAACAAAGGAGGTCAAGAAGTACAGCTCTTCCAGGTCCCCGGAACAGGGACAAATGGAAACACATGGCAAACAGCACTACCGCATGATGGAATTGAGGCTCAGAGAGGTAAAATATTCGCCTAAAATCACATACGCAGTAAGTGACAGAGCACATTCTGGATATATGATTTCGAAGTCCGTGCTCTTTCTGTTCCTACTCCTTTCTATATTGTATGCTGTCCTCTTCAGTAAAGTTCGTATGTACTTATCATAGAATTTCCTTTGCTTCAATGCTGCAGTTCCATCTCCCTTAATCATCTGATATTCCAACAATGGATTTAGTTAAACCCCCTTCATTGGTAAGCCACAGGTCTTTTCCAAGTAATTAAATGTACTGGATATTTCGATATCCATGCTATTCGAGGATAGCAATTATAAAAGAAAACGTGATGGTAGATGAAAAGACTGTGGATTTGTCACATACTTGATAAAAATCATCTCATACATTTCCATATTGGCAAGAAAAAAATAATAAAAATAAGAGCAAAAATTAATGAAATTGATAACAGATATGGAAGAGTTGAATAAAAATGCTAGATGTTAGTGCTTTCAAAATATAAAAAATAAGGAAACCTTTGGCAATATGAGTCAAGAGCATTAGAAGGCACAGATAAGCCACTTTCAAAGAAGGTGTCTTGCTTGTATTTACAGTAAAGATTTAAAAGATAATATTATGAAAAAGATATTCTGATAATTTGAAAATTAATAATAAATGGGTAAGTTTTAGAAAAAAGAACATTATATTGGGGAAACAGAAAATATTAAGCTTATTCTTGACATTGCATGCATGAGAAGGCAAAATTACTGGTCAATCTTAATTAGTTATAAAAATGCAAAAACTACAAATAAGATAAAGGCAAACTTAATCCAGCAGTGGCTAAAACAGATAATACAGCAGGGCAAAGTTGTGTTTATACCAAACTTGCAATGTTGGTTTAACATTAGGAGATTCATAATGTAGTTCAACACATTAATAGTATAAAGGAGCAAGAAAAGGATGATTGTCACAAAGATTCCAGAAAAAAAATGCATGCAATAAAATTCAACAACCTATCAAGTTTAAACAACAACAAAAATAACTCTTAGCTAATTGGGAATAGAAAGATACTTCTTGAAAATGATAATGTGTGCTTTAAGAAATCTATAACAAACACTGTACGTAATAATGAGACATTAAAAGCATTCCATTCTAAATCAGAAAAGGCAAAGATGATTCATATAATCACTTCTGTTCAACATCTTACTGAGTCTCCTAGGCATTGCAGTAAGCCAAAATACATACATACATTAATTAATACATGTGTAAAAGTGAAAAGGAACAAAACTGTGAGTATAATTGTCTTCATATAAAACTCAAGAGGATCTATGGAAAATTATAATAATAGTGATTAACCAGCTTATTGGATGAAAGACTAATATACACAAAATAATTGCACAAAATAGAAAATAATATTTTCAAAGTGAATATACCATTTACGATAGCAAAAAAATTGGTCCTGTGGAATATACCTCAAGTTGGCTCACCTGGCAACTATTCCAACACTCATAAACACTCTTACATGTTTTCTTGTACTGTAGAGAACTGGAAAGCTAAAAACAAGAATGGAGACCTACAAGTATGTGTGTGTTTGTGTGTGTGTATGTCTGTTTCCTAGACCCCCTTTTGTCTAGGGTCCCAAAGAAGACCTCTGTATATCAAGCCTATGCACAATAGTGAATCTTGGAGGTAGAACTGAGTAATGTGGGAGCCACAAGCAGGATCAGCTACATATGATGGGAGAGATCTCTGATTTTTATGGGCAGCCACAGCAGAGTGCCTGGAATTCAGTCTCTGTCATACATGTTGGTTAGCTCATAGGCAGCAGGGGTGTTTCAGCTATACCAGTCCCACAGCCTGAGGGGTCTTCCCCTGGCTGTGCAACATCCAAGCCCACTTTTCTGGCCCTCACAGAATTTTTGTAAGCTGTGTGATATGTTTTATTAAAGATGTCTTATTTTTATAAAATAACCAGAATGAATATCTGGCATAAGGAAGTGGGGACTTTGATTAATAGAGTACTTGACACCAAAATTGGTTGCAAACAAAGGGCCCTGAAGGCAGTGGGGATCGGGGATGGGTTATCCGGTCTAGGTGGATCTGAAGATAGTAAGAACCCAGTTGGTCACAGAGGATGAATCATTAGTGTTCCATGGCACACAATGGTGAAAGAGTTGCAGTTGCGTGACTGGACAGAACTTGGGTCCACTTGCCTGCTGCACAGCAAAGCCAATCTACTGACGCTGGGTTGTCGGTGAAGGAAAGTACAGTGTTTGTTTTCTGGGTGCCAAGCAAGGAGAACTGGCTGCTTGTGTTCAGAAGACTCTAACTCCCTGCTGACTTTCAGGGAAGTGCATGACTTTCCTCTGATTGTTTGTTGGTGAGGAAACAGGGTGCTGTTTCAGGGATCTTAATCATCAGCATTCTGGTTCTAACCTGTCTGGGTTCAGTGTGCTGTGGTCAGCATGGAGTCACCATCCTCCACCTGGGAAGGGGATCTTAGTTTCTGCATAACAGCTCAAAGATATGTATGAAGTTGTTATCCCTTGCAGAGAAACTAGGACTCTGCTTTATCACTGCACTATTGTTTCTTGACTACTTTTCTTTCTTTTTTTTTAACATCATTATTGGAGTATAATTGCTTTACAATGGTGTGTTAGTTTCTGCTTTCTAACAAAGTGAATCAGTTATACATATACATATGTCCCCATATCTCTTGCATCTTACTCCCTCCCACCCTCCCTATCCCAAACCTCTAGGTGGTCACCAGGAACTGAGCTGATCTCCCTGTGGTATGCAGATGCTCCCCAGTAGCTATCTATTTTCTGTTTGGTAGTGTATATATGTCCATGCCACTCTCTCACTTCATCCCATCTTACCCTTCCCCGTCCCCGTATCCTCAAGTCCACTCTCTAGTAGGTTGGTGTCTTTATTCCCGTCTTGCCCCTCGGTCCTTCATGACCAATTTTTTTTCGATTCCCTATATATATGTTAGCATACAGTATTTCTTTTACTCTTTCTGACTTACTTCATGCTGTATGACAGACTCTAGGTCCATCCACCTCTCTACAAATAACTCAATTTTGTTTCTTTGACTGCTTTTCCTTTGTTTCTGCATTTCCTCACTTCCCTAACTAGTAAGTGCTTGAGTCTGTTGTTTGGAACTCAGGGAAGGCCTAGGAGGCCAAATCCTCTTTCTACCGACAAGAAACAAGGAACACAGTGGGGCTTTTGTACCCAGGAGGGCCCTGAAGGGTTCTGTTCAGTGTCAGTCCCCCATTTTCTTTAATACTCCTCAATCCTGAGGGGATCATGAGGGGGACAAGAGAGGGAATAAAGTTTTGGATAGAGAAGTTAATCAGAAACTTGGCAAGGGAACTCGGTTTTAGGGGGACTCAGTTTCAAGAGTTACCACCTGTGGTCACTTGAATTGAAATGCCTTTGAAGTCAATGTGTTGGTGGGACAGGCAGCTGCTGTTTGGAACCCAGAGGACACTCCTTTCCCCCACAGCACTGAGAAACACATTAGTGCGGAGGGCATCTTCATCTTTGAAGTGTTCTGAAGTGGCTGACTTGTGTAGGCCACAGATGAGATGGGAGATTCTGCCACTGACATGGTCACCCTCATTTGAGTGGGGATGTTGGGGTTCTGGAGTTGCAGGCCCAGTAGGAGCACTTAATCTCCTGCCTCAAGGTGAGTGCTGTTTACTTAATAAACAGCAAGGATGGAAGGGTAGTCACACTGGTTTGACCTGTAGCAACCTCTGAAGGTGGCTAATGGATCAACAGATCCCTTGGATCTGAAATATCTGAACATACTCCAAAGTTGCATTTGATCAGTGTAAAAATAAATAAAATATAAACAAAGATTTGTAATAAAATATAAGAACATAAAAATAAATAAATCAAGCTGTAGATCTGGTGACATGACCTCTCTTGATGGCAAATGGTAGTCCCTTACTCAATTCCCACACTTGACCCAGAACACCATGAATGAGTGGACTACTGAGGAAGGACCCTACGGTGAAGTCACAAGTTACTGCAGTAAATCTTCTTCCCAGGCTTAGCCAATGGGACCATCAGCCATTTACCACAGTTACTGTGCATTTGCTCTAAGGACACTTGCTCTAAGCCAGAGCTCAACAGACTCCATGGAAAGGGCCAGGTGACAAATATTTGAGGCTTTGTGGGCCATTTTGTCTCTTTCGTATCTACTCAGCTCTGCTGTTGTAGAGCGGAAGCCTCCAGAGACAAGTATGGCTGTGTTCCACTAAAACTCTGCATATGGACATTGGCGTGTGGATTTCAAATAATTTTCACATGTCAAGAAATATTATTGTTTTAACCATTTAAATATGTAAAAACCATTCTTACCTTGCAGGCCCTAGAGAAACAGGCCCCAGGCCAGTTTTGGCCCATGGGCTGTAGTCTGCCAGTCTCTAATTTAAGCTAATGGAATCACTAGGTCCCTAAAACAACAGAGTGGAAAGCCAGCAAAATGAGGTGGCATCCATTGCTAGGGTCTCTGGCAAGCATAAACCAAAAGCTGATACTTTAATACAGTAGCTTTCAACAGTGGTTGCACACTGCAGTCACGTGGAGAATTTAGAAAATGTGGGTGCCTGGGTCTCAACCGAATTCTACTTTAATTATTGTCGGTATAGCTTGGAGCTGGTGATATTCTCAAACTCCCCAAGTGGCTCTACTGTGTAAGCAAGGTGGAGAACTACAACCCACACTGTGGGATATTACTCAGAAATAAAAAAGGCAGGAACATAAAAGGATTTCAAAAACATGATGCTAACTTTAAGAAGTCACACACAAAGGTGTGCAGCATGTATGATTCCATTTACAAGAAATTCTACAGCAGGCAAAGCGAATATATAGGGACTGTGATCAGATCAAGGTTTATATGGAGCAGGGAGGTGGAAAGATTAACCAGGAACCATTTGGAGTGTGATATACGCTTTATATCTTTTTTTGGAGTATAATTGCTTCACAATGGTGTGTTAGTTTCTGTTTCTAACAAAGTGAATCATTTATACATATACATCTGTTCCCATATCCCTTCCCTCTTGCGTCTCCCTCCCTCCCACCCTCCCTATCCCACACCTCCAGGCGGTCACAAAGCACCGAGCTGGTCTCCCTGTGCTCTGTGGCTGCTTCCCACTAGCAATCTACGTTACGTTTGGTAGTGTATATATGTCCATGCCTCTCTCTTGCTTTGTCACAGCTTACCTTTCCCCCTCCCCATATCCTCATTCCATTCTCAAGTAGGTCTGTGTCTTTATTCCTGATTTACCCCTAGGCTCTTCATGACATTTTTTTCTTAAATTCCATATATACGTGTTAGCATACGGTATTTGTCTTTCTCTTTCTGACTTACTTCACTCTGTATGACAGACTCTAGGTCTATCCACCACATTACAAATAGCTCAATTTCGTTTCTTTTTATGGCTATATGGTTTATATCTTGATTGAGGTGGTGGTTAGCTCTAATCCCTGTTTGGGGTGTGGGGTTGTCCATCTGTCCAGTTGTCTGACTGCCCATTGTTCCTCCAGGCTATGCACTGTGAATGACGAACTGTTTGTGAGGGACGCCAGCCCCAGTGAGACTCAGAGTGCGTTCTCCATCCCAATAGCTACACCCTCCTCCCTCTCCCAGGAGCAGCAGGAAATGGTGCAGGCTTTCTCCACCCTGTCTGGGATGAAACTCGAGTGGTCCCAGATGTGAGTGCTGGGTGTGCATGGGAATGAGGTTGGGTTGGAACGGCGGGGGAGTGAATCATGGAAACTTGAAAGCAATTTGGAAAAATAGCTTTTTGAATATTTTGCTTCCAAAAAATAAAAGTGAGCCCATGAGAAAGGTATCATACTAATATATGTGTAAAGGGTTTTCAAGATAGTATAATGCTCAGTGACATTATCTTGTATATGGAAAATCGAGGACAATCCACACACACACCAACCAACAAAAAAACAAAACACCCTACTAGAACTGATAACCAAGTTAACCAAACTTGCAGGATACAAGACCGATATACAAAACTTATTTGTATTTCCGTGTACTTGCAATGAACAACCCAAAAATGAAATTATGAAAGCAAGCCCAGCTACCATGGCATCAAAATAGTACAACGCTTTGAAACAAATGTAACAAAAGAAGTGCAAATGTCATACTCCAGAGTCTGTAAAACGCTGTTGAAAAAAATAAAGAAGACCTAAATAAATGGAAAGACACTCCATTTTCATGGGTTGGAAGGCAATATTATTATGATGGCAGTACTACCCAGAGCAAACTAGGTTCAATGCAGTCCCTATCAGAATCCTTCTTTGCAACAGTTGACAGGGTTATCCTAAACTTCATATGGAACTGCACCAAAACAATCTCGAAAGAGAAGAACAAAGTTAGAAGACTCACACGTCCCAATTTCAAAACTTGCTACAAAGCCACAGTAATAAAGACTACGTGGTACTGGCCTGTGGACAGTGTATGAATCAGTGGAATAGAACTGAGAGTCCACAGATAAACCCTCACATTTATGGTCAACTGATGATCAACCAGACAGAGTGCTGAAAAAATCTGATGGGAAAATAATATTGTTTTCAAAAAATGGTGCTGGGACAAGTGGGTATCCGCGTGCAAACCAAAGAATTTTGACCCCTGACTCCCACACCATGTACAAACCTAGCCTGAAAATGAATCAAAGATCTAAAAGTAAGAGCTAAGACTATAAAAATCTGGGAAGGAAACATAGGTGTAAGTCTTCACGAATTAGGCAATCATTTCTTACATATGACACCAAAAGCACAAGCGACCAAAGAAAAAAAGTAGATAAATTGTTGACTTCGTCAAAATTAAAACCTCTTGAGCATCAAAGCACAGCATCCAAAAGGTGAAAAGCCCACCAACAGAATGGGAGAAAATATTTGCATATCACATATCTGGCAAGAATATGTGAAGAACCCTTGCAACTCAACAATAAAAAGGCAAACACCCCAATTTTTTTTAACTGGGGAAAGGCTCTGAATGGACATTTCTCCAAAGAAGACATATAAATGGCCAAGAAGGAAATGAGAAACTTCTCAACATCGTTAGTCATCAAGGAAATGCAAATTGAAACCACAGTGAGTTACCAGGTCACACCCACTAAGATGGCTTTAATTAGTGTAACAAATGATGACAAGTGTTAGTGAGGATGTGGAGACATTGGAATTCTCATGTGTTACTGATGGGAATATAAAAGGGAGCAGTGGTTTGGGCAAACATTTTGGCACTTCCCCAAAATGTTAAACACGGAGTTACCATAAGACTCAGTAATCCCACTCCTAAGTATCCTACCAGGAGAAATGAAAACATGTGTACACTCTAAAACTTGTTCAGGAACGTTCATAGCAGCATTATTGATAATAGATGAAAAGTGGAAACAACCCAAATGTCCTGTAGCTGATGAATGGATGAATAAATCTTGGTACATCCATATAGTAGAATATTATTCAGTCATAAAAAAGAATACTGTTCTGATACACGTCATGACATGGATGAACCTTGAAAACATGATGCTAGGTGAAAGAAGCCAGTCACAAAAAGTCAAATATTTTATGAAATGTCCATAATTGGCAAATCCACAGGGACCAAAAGCAGATTAGTGGTTGCCAGGGTCTGGGGGAAGGGGAGGAATAGGGAGTGATCACTAATGGTTAAGGAGCTTCTTTTTGAGGTGGTAAAAGTACTCTGGAATTAGATAGTTGTGGTTGTTGCACAATCATGTGAATGTACGAAAAAGCACTGATTTGTATACTTTAAAGTGGTGTGTGCATTATATCTCAATAAAAGATGGTTGGAGACTTGTACTTTAGAATTTTTCATTTGCTATTTCCTTGAACATCTTTCTTGATCAGTATATATTGAATTCCCTTGTTCTTTTGCCCAGCTCTACTTTTCTGTTTTGAATTCTAGTGGGCATGAATGCTAGTGATACATGGTTTGCTTTTCACTGGGTCTTTCTTCGTCATTACACATAGTGTTCATACTGGTACATGTGTCCCAGCAAGAAAGTGGCATACATTTAGCGGTGGCATTGCATGGTCAGCATGACTGTACTGTGGTACTAATGGAGATCACCTGTTGTTCTCCCACTGCAGGTGCCTTCAGGACAACGAATGGAACTACACCAGAGCTTGTCAAGTCTGCAGTATGCTCAAGGTGAGGTCTGGGAATCAAGTGGGGTAAAGATGAACATTTCTGGGCCTTCAGGGAGGCCAAGAAGGTGGAGGCCAGTGTCCTGGGAATGGAACTCGGGGAGCGGGCTGTTCTCACATTCCGACTCCTTCTCTCCAGACCGAGGACAAGATCCCAGAGGAGGCCTTCAAAGAAATCCCCTAAAAGGAGCCCTTGGATGCCATCCTTGTCTTCATCCACATCATCTTTTATCTCCAGCCTCAGGCCACGTCCATGCCTGGGGTTGGAGGCCTGGCTGACCAAGAATCCAAAGTTGCTTTGTAGGCCAGGTACCATAGCCACCTGAAGTGTCAGCTGTTCTGTGTCCTTTCCCCACTCACGATTGCTGTTTGGTTTCATAATAAAGAGTGCTGTTGCAAGCTGTATGTCGTGTGTCCTCCATTGCTCTTCCCTTCCCCAATCACGAGACAGTAGGTCCAGGCCTGAATGTTCCTGCCTTCCTCCCCGAGGAAGAGGCACCTCCTAACCCAAAGAAGTGGGTTTTTATACACTTCTTTTCCATTTATAAAACATGAAGATTCTGCTCAAAAATGGAATAACAATGGGATTTAAAGTGCATGCATCATAACTCCTTTATGTCCCATCTAGATGGGTTTACATATATCATGCATCGAGTTGGGAAATTTAAAAATACATTTAGACAATTGAAAATGGAAACACAGCATACCAAAACTTGTGTGACAGAGCAAAAGCAATGATCAGAGGAAAATCTATTGGTCGTTAAGTAAACGCAAATCAAAGCCACAATAGGATGCTACTTCATACCTACTACATTGCCTGTAGCTTTTTTTAAAAAGGAACATAACAATATGAACTTTGGTGAGGATGTGGAGAAATTGGAACTTCTGTACATTGTTGGTGGGGATAAAAATGGTTTTGCTGCTGTGGAGAACAGTTTGTTGGTTCCTCACAAAATTAAACACAGAAGTACCATATGACCCAGCTACTGCACTCCTAGCTGTATACCCGAAAGAAATGAAAGAGGTGCCAAAACAAATTATTGTATGTGAATGCTCACAGCAGCATTACTCATTATATTCAAAAGGTTGAAACAACCCATCTGTCCATCAAGGGGTGAGTGGATAAACAAATTGTAGTATATACACACCTTGGAATATGCATTTTTGCAAAGATTGAAATCCTTGTCATATATGGTCATGGGAGTTGTCCTTCTATTTCGTCAGTGGTCAGATAGTGACTTGACAGAGATTTCCTGAAGGGCCTGGAGCCAAAAAGGAAAGGAAAACAATATTGTCTAGTCCTTGCAGATTGGCTTCTGATCTGGGACACTCCACCAATGCTTAGCCAGGCTGCCTCCAACTCTGACTTAGCCTTCACCTCTGGCTTTTGAGGAGCCCAAAGGTCAGCCACATGTGCAAGCTTGGCTTCCTGTCAGACCTTTGCTGAGCCTGTGTCCTACCCTGTACATATGCATTGCACTCTGGAATCTCTGCGATGCCTTTCAAAACTCTTATTCCCCCAAGAATTTTCCTCAACACCCTCACCCTTCCCAGGCTTTGGGGGTTCTCTGCTGCTTGCCTTTTCTTTACCTTGCCCCAGGCAGCTATGGGTATGATACGTTTTTAGATGTTTTTGAGAGACACAACCAAGAAAGCCACTCCATTCCTGGGAGGGGCCGTGGGAAACAAAACTCATCCTCTGTGCCATACCCTCAGGGGTCCTCCATAGAGGTCAGAAGGCACAATCACAGTTTTGGGGGAGAACAAGATCCATATTATGACCCCTGGGACCAGCAAGAAGCACCGTGAATGTGGCTGCCAGTCTCATGGGAGATGCAATAGGGAAGAGAGATGGGAACATATGTATATGTATAACTGACTCACATTGTTATAAAGCAGAAACTAACACACCATTGTAAAGCAAGCAATTATACTCCATTAAAGATATTAAAAAAAAAAGGAAACAGATTGGGTTTAAGTGGTAGTTTGCAAAATGCAAGACAGAATATTCCTGACACCACATGACACAATGTGAAAAAAAAAAAAAAAAAACTCAGGGTATATTACAGTATGGATCCTCAGAAGAAAATATTAATGAATGTTAATGTTTTTGTGGTTCCTCAGAAGAAGATATTAATGAATGCTTATGGTTTTTTTGTTTTTATTTTTTTGCGGTACGCGAGCCTCCCACTGTTGTGGCCTCTCCCGTTGCAGAGCAGAGGCTCCAGACACACAGGCTCATCGTCCATGGCTCACGGGCCCAGCCGCTCCGCGGCATGTGGGATCTTCCCAGACAGGGGCACAAACCCGTGTCCCCTGCATCGGCAGGCGGAGTCTCAACCACTGCACCACCAGGGAAGTCCTATGTTTTTATGTGTAATTATAAACATTAAGAAGTCAAGGCAAAGGAACGCGTGAGAGTGTCAACTGTGTTTATAAATGGGTGATTGGAATGCACAATAGTTATTCGTTCAGATCTATGCTTTGCTTGTATAAAAGGATGTTTGTGTCTGGGTCAGCGTCTTCCCAGTTGCTTAGGGTGAAGCACTATACCTGTTGGCTCCTTGCGCAGCATAACAAGGACAATTTATCATTGATAAGCAGATATGAGAATCTCCTCGCTGATTAATAAGCTGCAACACTTTACATGACTCACCCAACATTTCCTGATGCCCGGTTACTTACATGTAAAAATCAAGGGTTAGGGTTAACCACCAGCTTAATCAATATATAGAGCACATACCACACTCCCTAAAGGCTCCCAGTTAATCTCCTCTCTTCCTCTGGCCCCATGCAAACTTTGATCTGCTTTCCATTTCCATATATTAGCTTTTCCTGCTCTAGAATTTCGTATAAATGGAACCACACATCCTGTACTCCTTTGTGTCTGGCTTCTTTAACTTAGCATATTTTTTTTTTCTTGAGATCCACCCGTGTTCTTGCCTTTTTATTGCTAGGTAATATACCATTGTATTGATTTGTTTACCTTTCATGTTGTTTTAATGAAGTTTCAGGAGGAAGTGAAACTCCACCCTTGTGTTCAATCAGCCATCTTCCTGGTCAGTGTTCTCTTCTTACACAATGGATATAATTTCAACCTTTACCACTCCTTTATCTCTCTAGGGAAATACTCTCTTTAGATCTTTTCCAGGCTTTTCTCTTTTTCCTTTTCCCTCAGTGCCAATCACTCCATGTGTTGTGTTTGCTCTGTCCCTTCCACGCTTACCCTGGGTTGTGACCATCTCCTGAAGAGAAGACTTCACTGTCGAGTCAGCCCTGGGCTCCTGGGTGCTTGGCTTTAACCCATACCTGGCTCTGGGCTCATCAGTGGTTTAGCCTTCCTCCCTGACCCTACCACTGGTGGCCCCTGCCTTACCACTGTGCTTTCTCATTCCCTCCCTCCCTTGCTCGCTCCCTCCCTCCCTCCCTCCTTCCCTTCCTTCTTTCCTTCCTTGAAGAAGAGCATTCTCCGTTTATTACATGGGAATTCTTATTTCATACTTTCGAGCACGGTTATGTATTTATTATGATTGGAATATTCTATGTATTCATTATTGGAATATTATTATTCCAAAACCACAATTATAAGATTTTTAAACTATTGTAAAATACTTGCACTCTCATCATTTAAATTGTTTAGGCAGTTCTCAACCTTGTTTACACACTAGAGTCACTTGGGAAAACTGAAAAAATCACTAGCACCAGCCTACACCCAAAACAATTAAAACAGATTTGGGGGCAGACCTAAGGAATCACATTTTTAAAAGTCTTCATGTGATTGCAGTGTACAACCAAGGTTGAAAACCACTATGTTAAAAGGCATCAGCTTTGGGGTTATGCTTGGCAGAATACCTTAGGAATGCCTGCCACCTCACTTTGCTGACTTTCCACTCAGTGTTCTTTTTGGGGACCTAGTGAATCCATTAGCTTACACTGGGGATTGGGAAACTATAGTCCATGAGCCTGTTTCTGTATGACCTGCAAGCTAAGAATGTTTTTACATAGTCGAATGGTTAAAATAATCCAAAGAAGAATCATATTTCCTGGCATGTGAAAATTATTTGAAATTTACATGTCCCTGTCCGTATATAAAATTTTATTGGAAGACAGCCATGCTGTGTCAGCGGCAGCTTTTGCTCTACAATGCAGATCTGAATAGCTCCATCGGAAACTGAAAGGCCTGCAAAGCCTCAAATATTTGTCATCTGGCCCTTTCCAGGAAAAGTTTGTTGAGCTCTGGCTTAGAGCAAGTGTCCTTAAAGCAAATGCACAGTAAGTGTGGTAAATGGCTGACGATCCCTTTGGCTAAGCCTGGGAAGAAGATTTACTGCAGTAACTTGCAACTTCACCTTAGGGTCCTTCCTCAGTAGTCCACTCATTCATCGTGTTCTGGGTTAAGTGTGGGAATTGAGTAAGGGCCTACCATTCACCATCACGAGAGCTCAAGTCACCAGATCTAGAGCTTGATTTATTTATTTTTATGTTCTTATATTTTATTATCAATCAACACTTATTTATATTTTATTTATTTTTACACTGATCAAATGCAACTTTGGACTATGTTTAGATAGTTCAAGATCCAAGGGATCTGTTGATCAATTAGCCACCTTCAAAGATTGCTGTAGGTCAAACCAATGTGACTACCCTTGCAGCCTTGCTGCTTATTAAGGTAAACAGCACTCACCTTGAGGCAGGAGGTTAAGTGCTCCTACTGGGCCTGCAAATCCAGGACCACAACATCCCCACTGAAATGAGGGGATCTCCCATCTCATCTGTGACCTACACAAGTCAGCCACTTGAGAACACTTCGAAGATGAAGATGCCCTCCGCACTAATGTGTTTGTGCTGTGGGGAAGGGAGCCTCCTCTGAGTCCCTAACAGCATCTGTTTGGTCCACGGACACATTGACTTCAAAGGCATTTCATTCAAGTGACCACAGGCGACAACTCCTGCAACTGTTTCACCATTGTGTGCCATGGGACACCAATATTTCATCCTCTAATGTCAGTTGGATCCTTACCGTCTTCAGATGCACCTAAGCCAAATAACTTTTCTCAGATTCTCACTTCCTCCAGGGCTCTTGGCTTGAACCAATTTTGGTGTCAAGGACTCTATCAATCAAAGTTCCCACTTGCCTATGCCAGCTATTCATTCTAATAGCTATTTCATAAAAATAAGATGTTGTTAATAAAATATATTACACAGCTGACAAAAACTCTCTGAGGGCCAGAAAAGCCGGCTTGGATGCTATGCAGCCAGGGGAAGTCCACTCACGCTTTGGGACTGCTATAGCTGAACCACCACAGCTGCCTGTGTGCTAACTGACATGTATGCATTCCAGACACTCTGCTGTGATTGCTCCATAAGAACCAGAGACCCCTCCCATCATACACAGTTGACCATGTCACTGAGCCATACGTGGCTCCCATGTCATTCAGTTATGCCTCTAAGTCTCAGGATGGTGCCTATGCTTGATACAACCGAAATCTCATTTAGTACCCGAGCTGCAAGGGGTTCTGGTTAACGTGTACACACACACACACACACACACACGCACACACACACACTGGTTTCATGTTTTTTGCTCTTTGGTCACTAAAGAACAGGAAAGCATAGGAGTGTTCATGTATGGCAGAAGAGTTGCCAGTGGAATCCGATTCATAGTTGATTTTATAGAACGTTATAATTTTTCCCTCTCTCAATGGTATGTTCAGAATGAAAATGGTACTTTGTATTTGTTACAATTATTTTGTGCATATTAGTCTTATACTCAACAAACTTATTAATCTCTATCATTAATTTAATTTCCTTAGCCTCTCTTGAATTTACATGAAGGTAACTATGTTATCTTGACAGCTTTATTTTCCCTTGTACACATTTATTAATTCACATGTGTATAGATGCATATATACATTCTGGCTCACTGTACTGCCTAGGAGATGTAGTATGATGCTAAAACAAAGTGGTCATATATGTCATCTTTCTCTCTCTTCTGTTTTAAAAGGGAATGCTTCCAACGTTTCGCTCTTAAGTATGATGTTTGATGTAGTTTACACTTTTTTAAATATATGTTGTCATTCTAAAGAAACATCTTTCTATTTATGAATTGCTGAGAATTCCTGTTATTGTCAGTTTTACTGCTGATTGGTTGTTCCAATTTTTGTAGGCCTTTGTTTACTGAATACTTTGTGATAATCCTCCTTTCCTCCTTCCTTTATTTCACTAATGGGCTAAATTAAGGTCACAGATCTCCTAATGTTAAACCAATGTGGCATGCTTGGGGTTAAACACGACTTTGTCATACTGTTTCCTGTCTGAGCTGTGGCAGGATTTAGCTTGCTATTAATTTATGTATACTTTTTGCATTTGTGTAACTATCTGAGATTGGCTAATAATTTTGCCTTCTTGTGTATTCTTTGTCAAGAATACTTTTAATAATATTAAAATTTTCTGTTTCTTTAGCATGGAAAATCATGTTTTTCTCTGGGATTAGTCTGTTTTCTCTAAATTTTAAATTTATCAGCATATCTTTTCCATTACACCGTTGTATCTTTTGAATCTTTGCTGAAACTGAAAGTGTGACAGCTTTTCTCATTTCAGAGTGGCTTCTCCGTGCCTTATCTCTAATTTTCTTGAGCCTTGTTGCCAGATGTGTCCTTATTTTCTTATCTCTCTAAAATGTTTGCAGCTAGCATTTTTTGTTGTTGTTGAACTCTGTCATATCTGTTATCAGTTCCATTAATTTCTGTTCTTATTTTTATTATTTTTCCTTGACAAGAGTGGAAAGACATGAGATTAATTTTTATAAAGTAAATGATCCATGAACAGGCTTTTCATCTACCACCAAGTTTTATTTTCTAATTTTTATGTTTGAATATAATGAACACACAAATATCCAATCCATTCATCTGTTTGGAAGAGGCCCGCAGCTTTGCAATGCTGCCACTGCCACCACGCGTATTCAGTTCCACTCTTGGCACATCAGATGATTAAGGAAGAGGGAACTGGAGCACTGAAGTAATAGGATCTCTACTATAATTACAGCTGACCCTGGGTTTGAACTGCGTGGGTCTGCTTATACATGCATTTTTTTTCAACAAATGTATAAAAAATACATGTGTAGAACACCGTGTACAAGACAGGTATTGAAGTGGATAGCCTATCCTTATACAGGCAGAAGATGTGTGATATTTAATAAAAAATTAATGATGTGTTTGTTTTCTTACTGTTTTACAACTTTGCTTTCAAATAATTACAAACCCATCCAGTACGTCTCTCTGTCTCTCTGTCTCTCTCTGTCTCTGTCTCTCTCATAAATGGAGAAACTACGCATCAGCCTATCATCACCACAAGTATGTGCTTTTTTTAGTATAACAATGTTTCCAATGCTGTATTATGAATATGACTCTGATACTGTATGCCATAAAAGTTTTATAATGATTCATTCATTAGTGTATGATCTAGGCTACCATGAAGCAATGGTATCCATCACACTAGACAACCATAAAGCAATCATATGGCTGCTTCTTCGTTATCAATGCATAAATCCCTATGCCTGTTAAAAATATGAATTTCTTTTTCACACAATCTTTCTACTTTCGGTGTCTAGTGTTAGTAGTACATATAACATCTACCATGTTTTGTATCATATAAGACAGTATTGATGTAGGTACTGACGGACAGATGATTCATTTTGTAAGCAGATGATGCAAACTTTCAGTATCAATAAATACAGTACAGTACTGGAAATGTATTTTCTCTTCCTTATGATTTTCTTAATAACATTTTCTTCCCTCTGGCTTACTTTACTGCAAGAATACACTATATAACACATATAACACACAGAATATGTGTTAATCCACTGTTTATGTTATTGGGAAGGCTTCCAGTCAACAGTAGGCTATTAGTAGTTACGTTTTGGGGGGACTCAAAAGTTATCTGCAGAGTTTTGACTGTGCAGGGGGTCGGCGTCCCCAAACCCCGCATTGTTCAGTGGTGAAGAATATATATGTATTTCATTTAAGAGAATAGCATACAATATAGAAAAGAGTATGTAAACAACCTCGACTTTGAAAACATACCTGTCTGGATTCAAATCCTGCTCTGTCCCTTACTGCCCATGTGACTTTACGCAAGTACTCAATCTCTCTGCATTTCAGTTGCATCATGCAGCAGTCAGTGGTCCTGTTTGCCAAGTGTTTCCATTTCTCCCCTGTTCCAGGCCCCTGGCAGAACTGCACTTCTTGCTTTATCCCCTTTGTTTGGGTGGGGCCATAAATGTGACTAGCTCTGGCTAATGGGTTTGGGTTATATGTGAAATAATTCTGGGCCACAACATATGGTTGTTGGTGTGAGACCTCCCTCCAGGCCCAGGGCCCTCTCTCCCTCAGGCACAGCGATCAACAACGTTCTACATGGTGGCTGCTCTGTCGGGTTCAGTCTCCACGTCATTCCAGTAAGAAGAGATCAGATCTCTGACATCCACCATCCTGTGATGGACGTGCACCTGCCATGGACATGTAGTGAGAGTGAGGAATAAGCCAGTGAGATTTGGGGATTGTCTATGACCACATCATAGCTCAGCGTCTCCTGACTCACGTATCTCGTCTGCCAACTGAAATAACACCCTCTCAGGATTTTTCTGAGGGTGAAATGACTTAACTTACATGACGAGGTTATCACAGTGCTTGACACATAATAGGGACTCAAAACATGACAGCTTTAATTATTACATCATAATAAAACTGTTTTGGAGAAGTGTGTGATATTTGTATAAAATGAGAGGTATTGTGTCTGCTCATCCTGACAGGTAAGTTGTACTTTGCTTTCCAGAGTACAGCACTATGTTTGTTGCTATAGATAAGACTGCTTAATGAATTGCACTTATGCCCTTGTCTTTGCCACCACGCTATCCGACATATGTTTAGAAATTGAAGTTACCTCTGAAGACTAAAAAGTGAATAGATTTAAGCAGGAGAGAGACTGGCTGATGAGATAAGATAAAATGCATTTCAGCACAATAAGTAATTTCTTAAAGAGAAGAATAATAGATTATAGTAATTATAAGCATACATTCTCTTGCTCTTAGTACGCCAAGGCACAAGCTTTTAAAGTGGTAGGAGATTTAGTGTGGACAGGTCCAAACAGAATATTTTCTGGGAATACTCGTTTCTCAGATGCTCTGTGGAAAAATGTATTATCCCCACATAAGTTGGGAAAACCATCCCTCTCTTTGACATTCATATTGTATATTAGCATATTATCTAAAAAACATCGTACGGTATGGAAATTCATTTACCTCTAGTCCTGTATGTTCCACATGTCTCTGAAGTAGAGTCCAATTTCGCTGTTGCTGTTTTTTTTGGCCCTAGTGTTTTGCAGAACAAGCTTGGAAATGCTGAAGTGAGAGAAAAATAAAGTGGATTATTTAAGCATCTTGTAATATAAATTATCACAAGTGACAATATTCTTGAACCATGTATCAAGAAGTATTTCTCCCCCTTAAATGTAAACACAATGTCGCTATCTGCTAAACTTGACTCATTCAATACCATTTTCATGACGGACCAGGACCCAGCTGATGAGAGATGACATCCAAGTCCATGAATCCCAGCCACCCCGTCCACGGCCACCCCACCCACCCAGGCCAGGCCATCTTCCTTCTCCACTTCACTCTCTACCAGCAGCTTCTCCCGTAAGTCCAGGTTCAGGTCACACACACCCACAGGCTTTCTCTGCCAGCTCTACAACAGTTAGGCCATAGCCAGAAGCCCCCTCATGCCCCCCACCTCCGTCCAACCTCTCTCTCAGGCCCTCGGCTCTTTGCCGGACTTCGGTCTGACGTTGCTTGGGTGCCTCTAAAAGCCCAGTTCCCTGAGTAAATTTCTACCACTGGCGGGGGCACCTCCTTCCCGAGTACCACCCACCGCAGCAGGATATAAAAGTTGGTGGAAAGGTTGGGATGTGAGCCAGAGTCCCCTCAAAGTCCCCCCTCAGCCAGAGCACCCACCAGAGGTCTAAAGGTCTTCTGCACCTATGGGACTGACACTTCTGGAGGTTAAGCCGAACTGCAGTTCAATAGACCCTCCCCACTCTTAAAGGCCAGACCCTCTTGCACAACTGTAGGTGATCACATGACGTCCGGGACCACCTGAACCACCGAACTGAGGAGCCCTCAATCTTCACATGACTGAGGGGGCTGAGTCTCACGTGATCACATGCTGGCACATGACCATAAGGTCCACTTGACCAACAGTGGTCCAGAAGCTTCAGAGCCCACATGAGTGGAAGAACCTTAGGTGCCACATGTGGTAGGAGCCACACTGTTGCCCATACATGGATCTACAGCGTGTAGTAGCCCACAACCTTCACATGATAGAGATTGCTGAATGTGACATGTACCATGCTGGGAAGGGTACCAGACCATAGCATCCACATAACCCTAAGCAGTAGGTCACATCAAGGGCTGAGGCTACCACATGCTGGTAGCTAGTCAGGGTCACATGAGAGAAGGAGCCACGTGACACACAGGGTTTAGGAGTCCACCATTCTCTAGTGACTTGTAGGGCTGGATCTACCACAGGGTCATGGCGACAACAGAGCCAAAGAGACCATATACCCTTTGGGTTTAAGAGCCCAGGATTCTGACCGGACAAGAAGGGCTGGGCCTCTCAGGTAACTATTGTCCACAGGATGGCAGCAGCTACATGACCCTCACCCTTAGCAACCCACAGAGCTCATGTGCCTGGGAGGGTTGAGTCAGATTTCTGACAGTAGAGTCCAATGACATTAAGGTTCTACTTGATCTGCATGTTTCAGAGGAACATTACCTTTGGGATAACAGGAGATCTGAGATTGCCCACATTCCTCATCTCCTCCATGATGTTGGTGCCTCCGAGTGACCTTCTAAGCGCACAAGCTTGAGCTTTACCTACACCCACCCCTCTCTAATGTGTTAATTTTATGTGCTTCCCCCCCCCCCGATAGCACATGAAATTTAACACATAACTAATTAACACATAAGGATGAAATAAGTCTTCCCCCAAAACCACAGTCCTGGGCATGCTGTAGAAACTACTGTTAAGAGCCTAAGCAGTGGGTACAGGAAAGCGCTGTTGACTTAAGTTTCATGCAGGTCTAAAGGAAATTAAAGCAAATCTAATGAGTTGTAGTTTTTAATTTCGGAGGAAAAGTGTATAGTGATGAATTCGGGCCACACACTTGAGAAGGATAACTCATTTAAGAGAGGTAACTCTATGGATTACGTACTGTTACAGAACTTTACAGATGTGAACACTGAAGTCCAGAGGTATTAAATCAATCACTTAAGAGGTCACGGATATTGCAGGTGGCACACCAAGAGTGGCCCACAGGCCGTCTGGCTCCAGACTCTGTGTTCTGCTCACCCACCAGGTTCCTCACTGGAAGGTAACATTGGGTTCAGCCTTACTAATTCAAAAAATCTGGGAAATCAGCCCCAGTTACTGAAAAGTTGAGATCATGAGAGATCTCTTTGGAATGCCACACTAATTAGACCCAGTCAAATTTGAGTCTATTTCATGGTCTCTATTTAAGGTTTGTGTATAAATATAAATGTATCTCTAATATGTGAAATATGTGTATATGAGTGGTTTATGAATTGCTTGATGATAGCTGAAAACATTTCCTTCTTTTAAATAAACACTGAAAAGAAGGTATCTTAGTCACCATACTCCCTGTGCCTGAATTACAACTATTACAAATGAGTTGGATCTGAATTCATTAGATTTTACAGTGTATATTCTGTGTCTCCCCAGAAAGAACAGAGAAAGGAGTAGTTGAATATATATTGTAGGGGTTTTTCTATTGCAAATCCAGAAACACCTATTTTGCTGATCTGTGTGGGAAACTGCAGGATCATCAGTATGTCCAAAATAAGTGCGATCTGATCTTTCTGGTTTGTTGGCTTCGGTAAACCATGTTATACGTTGTTCGGATTATTTTACTAGGTTCCTGAAATGAGGCATGGCTGCATAAATGAGCTGAAAAAAATGCAACAGATCAAATTTTCCACTGTGATTAAACTTGAGGTATTTAGAAAAGGCAAGAGACTCTGTGGTTCTAGGCCTACTGAAAAATGTCCTAGTTTGGGGTAAAGAATTGTAAGAGAAGACAGTTATTCGTGCAGGTCACTGTGTCTCATGTAACTGTGGAGAATTATTTGTGGGACACATAAATTCAGGAGACAAAAAAGGAGGCATATCTTTATTTAAAATAGAGCCTATTATGAAACTTTATGCTGGATTTAGGGAACATCTCCAGGTAGTCATAGGATGGAATCTGACACCAAGACCTGATATAGTTGTTATAATTAGATACAGATGAGCAGATCAACAGTGCAAGATGCAGAACAATTTTATCGAGCCTAACTATGGTCACCTGATGGTGATTGGGGTCAACTTTTTTCACCAAAAGACCAATTCTGGCCACCTCATTAACCCTTTTAAGTCAGATTTTGCTCCTGTCAGACCTGATAACTCAAATCAATCATTCTTTCTCTGAGATGACAATCAGGAGTTCCTCAGGACCTTTTAAAAACATTTAGTTACATCAGTGGGGCCCTGTCACCACCCTCTACTATATATTGCTGGGGCAGGGAAGAAACTCTATGGTTAAAGATCTGTGTATCTGGGGCCCAGTTTAGGCATTACATTTATCAGGCACTGTGTTTAGGCAGCATGATAAACCATTTCTCATGCATGTGATTTGGCAGGATTTCACGGGAACAAATTTTCCTTCTTTTATCTTTTTGTTTTGAGGTGGTCACTTTGGAAGTTGGTGCCAGTGGTTTTAGCAGGAGGAGTGGCTTTATGTAACACAGAGAAGTGGGAAAGGGGAGCAAGAGAACAGTTGTGATGCTGTTTCCCTAAAGGAAAATACTCAAATTCTTCTGGTTCTAACACACTTATGTACAACTGAACTAGATGTCCTATGTGACTTTACTTTCAGAAAGCAAAGGTGACTTACCTAGCAACAGTACACAGGAGATAGCGTCAGATGGGGCTGTATCATTATGGAAGTTGCATTCAGTACCTGTTTCACTTTGTTCCTCTGTGAAATTCGTTAAGATATATGGAAGTAAGTTTATTGTCACTGTTTTTTTTTCTTTTTTTAACATCTTCTTTGGAGCACAATTGCTTTACAATGGTGTGCCAGCCTCTGCCCTACAACAAAGTGAACCAGACACACATACACACACGTTCCCATATCTCCTCCCTCTTTTGTCTCCCTCCTCCCACTCTCCTTATCCCACCCCTCCAGCTGGTCACAAACACCGAGCTGATCTCCCTGTGCTATGTGGCTGCTTCCCACTAGCTATCTATTTTACGTTTGGTAGTGTATATATGTCCATGCCACTCTCTCACTTTGTCACAGCGTACCCTTCCCCCTCCCCATATCTTCAAGTCCATTCTCTGGTAGGTTTGTGTCTTTATTCCTGTCTTACCCCTAGGTTCTTCATGACCTTTTCATTTTTTCCTTAGATTCCATATATATTTTTTAGCATGCGGTATTTGTTTTCCTCTTTCTGACTTACTTCACTCTGTATGACAGACTCTGAGTCCATCCACCTCGAAAGAAGAGAAACAGTTGCAGTTACTGTCCTGGGGCGTAGAGTTGAGTATCCCTACACACCAACCATCACAATGTAAAACTCAACAGCCCTAGGTTGAATATAATAGGGCAAATAAGAGGCTCATCCTGTGAGGATTACCATAGCATGGAAATAGGAGATTACATCCACAATTAAAATTTCTTCCAGGCAGAAGATGGAGAGAAGTGAGAAGATAGGGATTCTGTACACGGTGTTTACTCATGAGCTGTGTCGTTTGTCATGATATGCCTCTCCAGTACCATTTGGAAACCCCTTCCATGTGAAAACCATTGAAAATAAAATTGTGGTTCATAGACTTTCATAGTACTAGTCGAGAAGGAACTTTTTCCTGGGCTGCTTCTTTTTATCCACTCAAACATTTTTCCATTCAAAACATAGTTCTAGAGTGCGATGTCAGGAAGTTGCAGAATATGAGTCTCCAAATAAACATTTTGCCTAATCAGCCATGGACAAGAGTGTTTCTGTGGGAGCCCCAGTATCCAGGGATGAAGCCCCAACACCCTGATCCATTAAAAAAATCAATCCAAGAACAGACATGTTGAAGAGTGTAGGAAGAACAGCTTCACCCTACCAATATCAAACTTCCCCCAAGGCTACACATATCAGTGCCTAGATAGATGCACTAGGCCTGCAATTCCTCCCATGGGCGAAAGTGAGAGTGTGGTGAGCACCTGAATACCCAGTGGTGCTAGCCACTGCCCAGGAATACCACTTCTTTCTTGCCCAAACCCAGAACTCAGAGGTAATGAGCATGGCTGAATAGTCTTGGGATAGCAAGGAGAAGGGGAAAGGACAAGGGCTCACAGCAAACAGGTCACCAAGCTCAACAAACGGCTGCAGTTCTACTAACTGCCTCACAGAGTGTACCTTACAAACCTCATAGGACCCATCACCTACAGAAGCCTCAATTTGCCCATGAGCACATCCAGCACTCCATGTTCCTGTCCCCCTCAGAACCGACATTCCATGGACACACCTGCAGAAGGTGCACTCATGCCTCCACAGATCATGCACATGTGCATAAAGAGGACACTCACCACTCTGCTGGATGGTGAGAACAGACATACCTGAAACACTTCAGGGTACCGAAATGGGGAAAATAAACAGGAGGCTGTCAGCATGTGTCCTGCTTTGTGCAATTGAGAAAAGGCATGTATCATCCAAACACTTCCTTCACAAGATGGAAAAAGAGGGGCAGAGCAGGTGAATCCACAGAAGAGGCCTCAGAGACCCCCCAGTATCCCTAGCTTGGCTGAGTGGTGCAGGAGTTTCTCTCCTGAAAAAGTTCAGTAAAGACTGATGGAGGAGATTGCTTCCTTAAATGTGAAGACACCAACACGAGATATTCAGGGGCAGGAAAAATCTAGGAAGCCCAACTCCCCACCAATGAAACAAGATAATTTCCCAGTAACTGACCCCATAGAAATGGAGGTCCATGAATTGCCTGACAAGGAATTCAACATGATTGTTTTAAATATGCCCAGCCAGCTGCAAGGCAACTCAATGAAATCAGAAAAGCAATACCTGTACAGAATGAAAAAGTCAACAAGGAGATAGAAATCATAAAAAGGAGCCAAAGAGAAATTATGGAGCTGAAGCATACAATGGATGAATTTAGAAATATAATAGAGAGCTATAACAACAGACTTCATCAAGCAGAAGAAAGAATTTATGAACTGAAAAAGAAGTAATTTGAAGTTATATAACCAGAGGAGGAAAAAAGAGAATGAAAAAGAGTGGGGAAACTCTATGGGATTTTTAAAACACCATTAAATGGACTCATATATGGATGATGGGAGACCCTGGAGGAGGAGGAGGGGAGAGAGAGAGAGAGAGAGAGAGAGAGAGGGAGTGAGAGAGAGAGAGGTGGGGGGCGGGGATTATATTTATAGAAATAATGGCTGAAAACCACCCAAATTGTGGGAGCAACATGGACCCGTAAGTTCACGAAACTCAAAAGTCCTCGAACAGTATCAACTCATAGGAGGTTATATGAAGACACATTATAACAAAAATATCAAAAGTCAAAGACAAGGAAATAATTGTTTTTCTTCTCTTAACTGTCTTTATATTTTACTTATTTATTTTGAATACTTACAACAATCTAGAATTTTTGTCAACTCTATTAAAAATTAATTTGATTGGAGTATAGTTGCTTTACAATGTTGTGTTAGTTTCTGCTCTACAGCAAAGTGAATCAGCTATATATATATATATATATATATATATATATATATATATATATATATATATATATATCCCCTCTCTTGTGGATGCCCTTCCCGTTTGGGTCACCACAGAGCATTGATTAGAGTTCCCTGCGCTATACAGTAGGTTCACATTCGTTATCTATTTTATATATAGTAGTGTATATATGTCAATCCCAATCTCCCAATTCAACCCACCCCCCCTTCCCGCCCTGGTATCCATATGTCTGTCCTCTACATCCGTGTCTCTTTTTCTGCTTTGCAAATAAGTTCATCTGTATCATTTTTCTGGATTCCACATATAAGGTATATGATATGATATTTTTCTCTTTCTGAATTACTTCACTCTGTATGACAGTCTCTAGGTCCATCCACGTCTGTGCAAACGGCACAGTTTCGTTCCTTTTTATGTCTGAGTAATGTTCCATTGTATATGTGTACCACACCTTCTTTATCCATTCCTCTGTCGATGGATATTTAGGTTGCTTCCATGTCCTGGCTATGCAATGAACATTGGGGTGCATGTATTTTTTTGAATTATGGTTTTCCCAGTGTATATGCCCAGGTGTGGGGTTGCTGGGTCATATGGTAGTTCTATTTTTAGTTTTTTAAGGAACCTCCATACTTTTCTCCATAGTGGCTGTATCAAATTAAATTCCCACCAACAGTGTAAGAGGATTCCCTTTTCATGGAGAGAATTGTTAAGTCTGTGAGAGAAATGCCACTTGTCATATACAAGGGAACAGCATAAGGCTATCAGGAGATTTCTGAAAAGAAACATTGCAGTCCAGGAGAGAGTGGGATGATATATTCAAAGTGCTGAAAGAAAACAACCAACAACCAAGAATACTCTATTCAGAAAAGCCGTCCTCCAGAAATGAAAGATAGATGATGACGTTCCCAGACAAACAAAAGCTGAGGGAGTTATTCACCACTCGACCTGCCTTACAAAAAATGCTAAAGGGAGTTCTTTGAGTGGAAACAAAAAATTAACAACATGAAAACCTACGAAAGCATATAACTCATACGTAAAAGTAAGCATATAGTCAAATTCAAACACTCCAACATTGTAATGGTGGTGGGTAAAACACTTTTAACTGTAGTATAAAAATGGAAAGACCAAAGTATTAATAATAAATACAGTTGCAGAAATTCATTAGTGCTCACAATATAAAAGATACAAACTGGGACATCAATAACATGTAATGAGGTGGGAAGAGGTAAAAGTATACAGATTTTGCATATGATCAAAGTTAAGCTGTTATCATCTTAAAGCAGACTGGCATAACTAAAGATGTTTTATGTAAGCATGGTGCTAACCACCATGGTTAATTAATTTTAGTTTTCTTTTTTTTTGGTAAGTCTTTGAAATGCAGTGCATTATCTCGATATGTAAGTAATATGAACAGATTATTAAATAATTTTGCATCCTTTCTCTTCTTTTAATTGAAATATAGTTGATTTACAATATTATATTAGTTTAGGTGTACAGCAGAGTGATCCAGCATTTTTTCAGATCATACTCCACTACAAGTTATTATCAGATAATGCCTATAATTCCCTGTACTATACAGTACATCATTGCTGCTTTCCCATTTTATACATAGTAGTTGTATCTCTTAATCCCATGCCCCTGATTTGTCCCTCCTACCTTCCCTCTCCCTTTTGGTAACCAAAAATTTGTTTTCTATATCTGTGAGTCTGTTTCCATTGTGCATATGCATTCATTTGTATTATTTTTTAGATTCCACATATAAGTGGTATCATACAGTATTTGTCTTTCTATATCTGATATTTCACTAAGCATATTATTGTCTAGGTCCATCCATGTTGCAGCAAATAGCAGAATTTCATTCTTTTTATGGCTG
Organism: Hyperoodon ampullatus; assembly: GCF_949752795.1. Lineage (NCBI taxonomy): Eukaryota > Metazoa > Chordata > Mammalia > Artiodactyla > Ziphiidae > Hyperoodon > Hyperoodon ampullatus. The sequence continues at coordinate 47,756 of NW_027640598.1, read as the reverse complement.
AGTAATATTCCATTGTGTGTGTATATATGCCACATTTTTCTATCAGTTCGTCTGTTGATGGCCACTTGGGTTGCTTCCATATCTTTGTTATTGTAAATAGTGCTGCTATGAACCTTGGGGTGCGTGTATCTTTTCAAATCAATGCTTTTGTTATTTTTCTGTGTATGTATCCAGGAGTGGAATTGCTGGATCATATGGTAGTTTTATTTTTAGTTTTTGAGGGAGCTCCATATTGTTTTCCATAGTGGCTGCACCAATTTACATTCCCACCAACAGCATACAAGGATTCCCTTTTCTCCACATCCTCTCCAATATTTGTTATCTGTAGACTTTTTGATGATAGCCATTCTGACAGGTGCGAGATGATATGTGATTGTTGTTGTGATTTGCATTTCTCTAAATATTAGCGATGCTGAGCATCTTTTCATGTGCCTGTTGGCCATGTGTACATCTTCTTTGGAAAAATGTCTATTCAGGTCTTCTGCCCATTTATCATTGGGATGTTTGTTCTCTTGATATTGAGTTCTATGAGCTGTTTATATATTTTGCATATTAACCCCTTGTCGGTCACATCATTTGCAAATATCTTATCCCAATACTTAGGTTTTATTTTCATTTTTCTTGATGGTTTCCTTTCCTGTGCAAAAGCTTTTAAGTTTAATGAGGTCTCGTTAGATTATTTTTGTTTTTATTCCTTTTGCTTTAGGAGATTTATCCAAAGGAATACTGATATGATTTTTGTCAAAGAGTGTTCTGCTTATGTTCTCTTCTAGGACTTTTATGTTTTGAGGTCTTGCATTTAGGTCTTTAAACCATTTTATTTTTGTATATGGTGTGAGGGAATTTTCTAATCTTTGTTTTACATGTAGATGACCAGTTTTCCCAACACCACTGATTGAGGAAACTGCCTTTTCTCCATTGTATATTCTTGCCTCCTTTTCTGTAGATTAATTTACCATACGTGCATGGGTTTATTTCTTGACTGTCTATTCTATTCCATGGATCGATGTATCTGTTTTTGTGCCAGGCCCATGCTGTTTTGATTAGCTTTGTTGCATAGTCCGAAGTCTGGGAGGGATATACCTCCAACTTCATTCCTTTTTTTCCTCAAGATTGCTTTGGCAATTCGGGGTCTTTTGTGGTTCCATATGAATTTTTGGATTCTTGGTTCTAGTTCTGTGAAAAATAGCATAGGTATATGATAGAGATTGCATTAAATCTGTAGATTACTCTGGGAAGTATGGACATTTTAACAATATTAATTCTTCCAATCCAACAGCATGGGATATCTTTCCATTTCTTTGTTCATCTTCAGTTTCCTGCATCAGTGTTTCATAGTTTTCAGATAGGGCTTTCACCTCCCTGGTTAGGTTTACTCCTAGGTGTATTATTCTTTTCAATGTGATTTTAAATGGAGTTTAAAAAAACACTTTCTTTTTGTGATATTTCATTATTAGTTTATAGAAATGCAACGGATTTCTGTATGTTAATCTTGGATTCTGAAAGTTTGCTGAATTCATTCATTAGTTGTAATAGTTTTTGGGTGGAGGCTTTAGAACTTTCTATACAAAGTATCATGTCTTCCACAAAGAGTAACGGTTTTACCTTTTCCCTTCCAGTGTGGGTACCTTTTATTTCTTTTTCTGTCTGATTGCTGTGGTTAGAACTTCCAATACTATGTTAAATGTAAGTGGTGAGAGTGGGCATCCTTACCTTGTTCCTGAATTTAGTGGAAAGTCTTTCAGCTTTTCGCCATTCACTATGGTGTTGGCTGTGGGTTTGTCGTAAATGCCCTTATCATGTTGAGACATGTTCCCTCTATACACACTTTGTTGAGAGTTGTTGTCATGAATGGATGTTCAATTGTGTCAAAAGCTTTTTCTGCGTCTATTAAGATAATCGTGTGATTTTTATCTTTCATTTTGTTGATGTGGTGTCTCACACTGATTGATTTGCAAATGTTGAATCATCCTTGTGACCCTGGAATAAATCCTAAGTGATTTATGGTGTATGGTCCTTTTGATATGTTGTTGGATTTGTTTTGCTAATATTTTCTCCAAGACCTTTTCATTTGCATTCATCAAAGATATTGCCCTCTCATTTCCTTTTTCTGTAGTGTCTTTGTCTGGCTTTGGTGTCAGGGTATTGGTGGCCTTGTTGCATTCTTATTTTATGATGTCTTTGAAATGCCATGTGTTATCATTTCAACAAAGCAACAACATATACAATCATTTAACATGTTCGTGTTTCTAAGTCAGAAATGCACTAGCAAAATGGAGGTAAGAACAAGTTATTAACTATTTTTATTATTAATTAAGTTTACATTATTTTGTTTCTGAAATGCAGTTTATCACTTCAACATGTAAGCAATAAGAAAAAATTTTAAAAAAATTTTTACTGAGTCTTTAAAATGTGTGTTATCATTTCAACAAGGAAACAATGTAAACATCATTCATTACTTTTACATTCTTGTTTCTTACTAAGTCTTTAAACTGCAATCTGTTTTCATTTCAACAAGGAAAATGCAATCTGTTTTCATTTCAAGCAGGAAACACTATACACAAAATACTAATTATTTTTCCATTCTTTTCCATTATCAGATCGTTGACATTTTCTGTTACCATTTCAACATATAAACAGTAGGAACAACCTATTAATTAACTTCATTTTCTCTCAATTAGTCTTTGGAATGCAATGTTTTATCACGTTGACATGTAAACATATAAACAGGTAATTATTATAACATTTTTCTTACTAAGTCTTTGAAATAAAATGCTATCATTTTAACACGTAAGGATATAAAGAATTTAATTTACATTATTTTACCTTTACTGTCTTTGATATGCAGTATGTTATCATTTCAACATGTAAACAATACACGTAAATTAGCAGTTAGTTATTCTGCATCCTTAGTTTCTTGCTAACTCTTGGATACACAGTGTGCATTCAACACCTAGGGTACATCACATTTGAGAGTAGCCAGATTTCTAGAATTCAGAAGCCACTTATGGTTAGTGTGTACCATACTGAGCAGTGCAACTCTAGTGGAAGAGCTGAGGGAGCAAATACACATGCAACAATGTGTACCATGAAGGAAATATACATGATACCTTAAGAAAAAGCAGCTGAAGAATAAATCTACTTAAATGGGGAAGCAAGAGAAAACCTATCTGAGGAGGTAACATATAAGCCATGATCTGAGGCCTGAGCATCTACCCAATGGCATAAAAAGGCCAATATCATTTGAGCAGACTATGTAAGGGGAAAAAGTGAAAAAAAAATACTGTGTTATGGGGGAATAAATAATTTCCCAAGTCCTCTAAGAAAGAGTAGAGAAACTGATAAATCATAGGAATGTCTACACTCTGAGGGAGACCAGGGACTTTATCTTTCTTAGCACATGGAAAAGTACCTAAATCATAACAGATACTTGGTGAATGTGTGTGGAATAAGGAATAACTGAGCCAGGGGTCTGAGACCTGGGAAATCAGGCAGCAATATGCTGATGAAGATACCAGTAGGTAGTGGGCATAGTTTGTTTGTTTCCTTTTAGTTGCATGTGGTTTCTCATAAGCCACCTGAGGTAATCAGAAACACAAGAAGTTTGCAGGCCCCTAGAGGGTAAAATTATTCAACAACTACCACCTCTAGGAAGAGTTTCAATTGATCTGACTTGTGTTAAGTGCCCATAAATGGATAAGTGAACCAATCAGTGTGGATAAGGAATTGATGTACCATGACTGGGTAAGCTTACGTCACATACCCAACACTGTGGTTAGTAACCAGAAGATGTAGAGGGCAGTGGGCAAGAGATCCAGAGGACCTTTCAAATTCCTCTATTTCCTTTTAAAATTTCCTCTTTTATAGAGATCAATTTACCTATCCAGTGTTCCTAACCCCAGTTTCCTAGAACATTAGAACTTTACATATGCGTCTCTACAAACTTGGGCTTCAGGCAAAAAAAAAAAAAAAGAAAAAAGTGAACGCTTTCATGGCCACACATCAGTGTTGAAACACCTCCTTGTACTGTGGAAATCACTATGAACAAGTGGCCCAATTCATGTCATCCCGCTGTGCCCCGTGCAGCATCGCCTGCAACTGAGCCTGAACTTCAGCAAGTTTTTGTCGGTCCAAACTGTCATGAAAATTCCCTTCCTCGTAGCAATGGAGAGGGACAGGATAAATCACATATTTCAGCTTCATCAAGGATGTCACGTGCTGCAGAAGGCTCTTGAGCACAGGCATTGTAATGGGATTGAAGACAAAGCTAAGGACACGGAGGTGGGTACAGTGGCTCAGGGCTGGGAGGATGGCAGAGAGAGTAGAATCAGTTATCATACAATTGTTTATCTCCAGATGTTGCAGGGTGCTTGAGACCTTCTCCAGCAGAGCCTGGAAGGGCTCATATCCTTCTGAGAAGATCTTGTTGTTACTGAGACTCAGTTCCTTTAGGTGGGTGGCCTGAGAGCTCTCGGACAGGACAGTGATGTCTCTGTTAGAAAGGCTACAGTAAGGTAGATACAGTGTATCCAACTGACGTGGCACAATGCTATAGAGAGAAAAAAGTAAGGTTATTTCAGAAGAATGAGGGCAATGAGCCCCAAATTATAGGTACCTAAGGCTCTAGAATAAAGTACTGTGTTCACGGTTTGCAACAGGTGGTTAACATTGTGGACTTTGGGATCAGACTTTATAGATTTGTGACCTTGAGAAAGTTACTTTACAACTCTGAGGTACAGGGATTTAATCTTGAAAACGTGCACAGTAGTAATGATTATAAAGAACTGCGGGAAAGATTAAGTGAAGAAATTGCATGCACTTAGTATATACGACATAATCAGTGTTGCATCTGATTCACTTATTTGGCGAGGATGGGTCTGGGAAAGCAGCCAACTTAGGGTTTCCTTGACTAGTTCCCAGATGACAAGCTCTCCATTCAGGGTCTAAGGCTTGGGGGAAATACAGGAGCAAAATTATCTGGCAGTGTTAACTATTGGGGCCCATCCATGGGCATGTGCATTAGTCCTATAGCTTAATGTTTCTCCATCTGAATGCCTCCCCTTCCTCTCCAGAGAGCTGGAAAGTCCAATAGGAGAAGGACTGAGTCTTTTTCACCAATATATTTACAGACTTATTATAGTGTCTGCCCACGGCCACTGAATGAATGAATGAATGTATGAGCACAGCTTCCTTTTCTAACCTCATCTGCTGCTCACCATAAGGTACCCCTCTCTCCCCCGGCTAGGTTCAAACTCCCAGCAGTGCCTACACTGAGGCAAAAAGAGAAATGGGTTACAAGGAGCTTAGGAAGATTCAAGCATGGTCTCTTCTGTCTTAACAATGAGGTGTTCAAGGAACACTGGTTCCTCCCCACCCCCTCACCTGAGCAGTTTGTGCAGTTGATTGGTGAGGCAGACGAGAGGCAAGCTGAGCTCCTGTAGGTTGTCCAGCCGCCCAAGGCAGAGGAGAAAAGATCTGAATTTCCTTCTCGTATAAGATTTAAAGGGGATGTTACACAGAGTAAGGCTGTTCAGGTGGATCACCCGAGCCAAAAGGGTGAGGACTTCACTCAGATCAGCCTGATCCATTTCCAGGTGATCAATGCACCCCAGATCAAGAAACTTCAGGATACTTTTGTGGGCAGACGTTCTATCGATTTCCAAATCTCTGCAGCAGATGTGCAAGGACCCAAAGTCCTGCTGAATTTTACTACAAAGGAAAGAGAGGAATTGCTCTGTTCTCAAGGTACTATTGAGGGAAATATCCACTAGTAATTCCATGGGTTCCTGAGCTGACTGAGGCGCAGACCCGGAATTACCAATCCCGAGGCGCCTGACACTATGCTGAGCTTCTTCTATCTTAAGGATAGAGCGCTGAGAGTATTTGCATGACTTAAAACAGAAAGGGAATGTGGTCCGAATCTCAGAGCATATTGTCTTACAGTCCGGGTCACGCCTTAAATCTAGGATCCTCAGTTTGGGCCCCCTGGAAGGAAAGGAAGCGACAGAACACATGAGAGATAGCTGATTTTAATATAACCCAGCAAGATCAATGATGAGAAGCAGGGACGGAGCACTTTAACCCTGGTTTGTGCTTCATTGCCATTCACCGAGAAGTTCTTTCCACACAAATGCAGCGTCTTTCATCCTTTCTCCACCCCCTCCTTCACCTCCAGGCTTTCCCTGTCTCAATGCCCATATTCCACTTGTGTGTAATCACACTCAAATCCATTCATAGTATCCTCAAGCACCTCTATTCTATAATCAACTCTATAAGGCAATAGAGTCCCAAAGGTGACCCCAAGTGCTGACCGACAGCTCTGCAAAGACTGCAGTATTCACCATTGGCTACTGTTGGGAGACGGCTTAGTATTCCCCTGCCCCAGGCTACAGCATACCCTCCTGCTGACTCCCTGTGTCTCTACTGCTCATAGCCTTACCAAGAGGAAGAGTTCTGGGCAGGGAGCATCTGCAGACCATCAATCATGGCTTCCAAGATGTCATAGTATGACTCCTGTGTGTTCAATGACCCAATGTGGAGACAGCGAAAAGGCCAAACCCTCACCATTGCCGTTAGCATCGTCTTATGCCCACCCAAGAAGGCAGCGTTGAACAATGGAACAAAGAGGTCTCTTGGGATTTCGTCCAGGGCATGGATAGCTAGAGGCTCATTATTCAGCAGACTCTTTGCAGCAAGCATTAGGAGTGTAACTGTGGTCTCTTGGTCCATCTTCAAAAACCTGGTTCAGAGTGGAGAATATTTAGAAATCCTGAGAAGATATCTATAGTCACTTGTTTGCATCCAGGGTTAGCTATGGAAAAAATACTTATTGAATAAGTATGTGGTCAATCATAGGGCCAACTCAAGTGACCTCTACTATAGGAATAGAATGAAAATGGACTTGTGTGTAATTTAATTATATATGTGTACAAACACGTGCACACAAGCACACACACACACACATTTACATGAGATAAAATGCCATTAGAAATCAGAGGTACATTAGCAGAAGACAATGCTTACCACCTAGCTGACTTCGTCAAATTATTTCCTCTTGAGGAACTTCAAGATGGAGGAAGAGTAAGACACGGAGATCACCTTCCTTCCCACAAATACATCAGAAATACGTGTACATGTGGAACAACTCCTACAGAACACTTACTGAACGCTGGCAGAAGTCCTCAGACCTCCCAAAAGGCAAGAAACTCCCCAAGGGCCTGGGTAGGGTAAAAGAAAAAAGAAAAAACAGAGAGAAAAGAATAGAGACAGAACCTGCACCAGTGGGAGGGAGCTGTGAAGGAGGAAAGGTTTCCACACACTAGGAAGCCCCTTCGTGGGCAGAGACTGCTGGTGGCGAGGGTGGGAGTTTCGGATCCATGGAGGAGAGCGCAGCAACAGGGGTGCAGAGGAAAAAGTGGAGAGATTCCCGCTCAGGGGGTTGGTGCTGACCAGCACTCACCAGCTTGAGAGGCTTGTCTGCTCACCCGCCGGGGCGGGCGAGGGCTGGGAGCTGAGGCTCAGGCTTCGGAGTTCAGATCCCAGGGAGAGGACTGGGGGTGGCTGCATGAACACAGCCTGAATGGGTCTTGTGCGCCATGGCTAGCTGAGAGGGATGCAGGGAAAAAGTCTGGAGCTGCTGAAGAGACAAGAGACTGTTCCTTGCCTCTTTGTTTCCTGGTGCACAAGGAGAGGGGTTTAGGAGCTCTGCTTAAAGGAGCTCCAGAGAAGGGAGCGAGGAAATAGTTAATCCATTCCAGGAAGCACAGAGAGTCTCATACAGCATAAAACCAAGGAGAAACACGCCAAGACACATATTAATCAAACTATAAAAAATTAAATACAAAGAACAAATATTAAAACAGCAAGGGAAAAACAACAAGTAACACATAAGGGAATCCCTATAAGGTAAACAGCTGATCTTCCCGCAGAAACTCTGCAAGCCAGAAGGGAGTGGCAGGACGTATTTAAAGTGATGAAAGAGAAAAACCTACAACCAAGATTACTCTACCCAGCAAGGATCTCATTCAGATTTGAAGGAGAAATTAAAAGCTTTACAGACAACAAAAGCTAAGAGAATTCAGCACCACCAAACCGTCTTTACAACAAATGCTAAAGGAAGTTCTCTAGGCAAGAAACACAAGAGAAGTAAAAGACCTAAAATAAAAAAAAAACCAACAATTAACAAAATGGTAACAGGAACATACATATCGATAATTACCTTAAATGTAAATGGATTAAATGTGCCAACAAAGACATAGGTTGGCTGAATGGATACAAAAACATGACCCGTATATATGCTGTCTACAAGAGACCCACTTCAGACCTGGGGGCACATAAAGACTGAAAGTGAGGGGATGGAAAAAGATATTCCATGCAAATGGAAATCAAAAGAAAACTGGAGTAGCAATCCTCAAATCAGACAAAATAGACTTTAAAACAAAGACTATTACAGGAGACAAAGAAGGACAGTACATAATGATCAAGGGATCAATCCAAGAAGAAGATATAACAATTGTAAATATTAACGCACCCAACATAGGAGCACCTCACTACATAAGGCAAATACTAACAGCCATAAAAGGGGAAATTAACAGTAACACAATCATAGTAGAGGACTTTAACACCCCACTTTCACCAATGGAGAGATCACTCAAAAAGAAAATAAATAAGGAAACAGAAGCTTTAAATGATACATTAAACAAGATGGACTTAATTGATATTTACAGGACATCCCATCCAAAAACAACAGAATACACATTCTTCTCAAGTGCTCATGGAACATTCTCCAGGATAGATCATATCTTGGATCACAAATCAAGCCTTGGTAAATTTAAGAAAATTAAAATCGTATCAAGTATCTTTTCCGAACACAACACTATGAGACTAGATATCAATTACAGGAAAACATCTGTACGAAATACAAACACATGGAGGCTAAACAATACATTACTAAATAACCAAGAGGTCACTGAACAAATCAAAGAGGAAATCAAAAAATAGCTAGAAACAAATGACAATGAAAAGACGATGACCAAAAACCTATGGGATGCAGCAAAAGAAGTTCTAGGAGGGAAGCTTAGTGCAATACAATCCTACCTCAAGAAACAAGGAAGATCTCAAATAAACAACCTAACCTTACACATAAAGCAATTAGAGAAAGAAGAACAAAAAACCCCCCACACTTAGCAGAAGGAAATGAATCATAAAGATCAGATCAGAAATAAATGAAAAAGAAATGAAGGAAATGATAGCAAAGATCAATAAAACTAAAAGCTGGTTCTTTGAGAAGATAAACAAAATTGATAAACCCTTAGCCAGACTCATCAAGAAAAAAAGGGAGAAGACTCAAATCAATAGAATTAGAAATGAAAAAGGAGAAGTAACAACTGACACTGCAGAAATACAAAGGATCATCAGATATTACTACAAGCGACTCTATGCCAATAAAATGGACAACCTGGAGGAAATGAACAAATTCTTAGAAATGCACAACCTTCCCAGACTGAACCAGGAAGAAATAGAAAATATGCACAGACCAATCACAAGCACTGACATTGAAACGGTGATTAAAAATCTTCCAACAAACAGAAAACCAGGACCAGATGGCTTCACAGGTGAATTCTATCAAACATTTAGAGAAGAGCTAACACCTATCCTTCTCAAACTCTGCGAAAATATGGCAGCGGGAGGAACACTCCCACACTCATTCTACGAGGCCACCATCACTCTGATACCAAAACCAGACTAAGATGTCACAAAGAAACAAAACTACAGGCCAATATCACTGAGGAACATAGATGCAAAAATCCTCAACAAAATCCTAGCAAACAGAATCCAACAGCACATTAAAATGATCATACATTATGACCAAGTGGAGTTTATCCCAGGAATGCAAGGATTCTTCAGTATATGCAAATCAATCAACGTGATACACCACATTAAAAAACTGAAGGAGAAAACCCATATGATCCTCTCAGTACATGCAGAGAAAGCTTTTGACAAAATTCAACACCCATTTATGATAAAACCCCCCCAGAAAGCAGGCACATAGGGAAACTTCCTCAACATAATAAAGGCCATATCTGACAAATCCACAGCCAACATCGTCCTCAATGGTGAAAAAATGAAACCATTTCCACTAAGATCAGCAAATTGACAAGGTTGCCCACTCACGCGACTATTATTCAACATAGTTTTGGAATTTTTAGCCACAGCAATCAGAGAAGAAAAAGAAATAATAGGAATCCAAATTGGAAAAGAAGTAAATCTGTCACTGTTGGCAGATGACATGATACTATACATAGAGAATCCTAAAGATGCTACCAGAAAACTACTAGAGCTAATCAAGGAATTTGGTTAAGTAGCAGGATACAAAATGAGTGCACAGAAACCTCTTGCATTCTTATACATTAATGATGAAAAATCTGAAAGAGAAATTAAGGAAACACTCCCATTTACCATTACCACAAAAAGAATAAAATATCTAGGAATAAACCTACCTAAGGAGACAAAAGACCTGTGTGCAGAAAATTACAAGACACTGATGAAAGAAATTAAAGATGATAGAAATAGATGGAGAGATATACCATGTTCTTGGATTGGAAGAATCAACACTGTGAAAATGGCTCTACTACCCAAAGCAATCTACAGATTCAATGTAATCCCTATCAAACTACCACTGGCATTTTTCACAGAACTACAACAAAAAAATTTCACAATTTGTATCAAAACACAAAAGACCCCGAATAGCCAAAGCAGTCTTGAGAAAGAAACACAGAGCTGGAGGAATCAGGCTCCCTGACTTCAGACTATACTACAAAGCTACAGTAATCAAGACAGTATTTTACTGGGACAAAAAAAGAACTATAGATCAATGGAAGAGGATAGAAAGCCCAGAGATAGACCCACACACATACAGACACCTTATCTTCAATAAAGGAGGCAAGAATATACAGTGGAGGAAAGACAGCCTTTGCAATAAGTGATGCTGTGAAAACTGGACAGCTACATGTAAGAGAATGAAATTAGAACACTCCCTAACACCATACACAAAAATAAACTCAAAATGGATTAAAGATCTAAATGTAAGGCCAGACACCATCAAACTCTTAGAGGAAAACAGAGGCAGAACACTCTATGACATAAATCACAGCAAGATGGTTTTTGACTCACCTATTGGAGAAATAGAAATAAAATAAAAAATAAACACATGGGACGTAATGAAACTTAAAAGCTTTTGCACAGCAAAGGAAACCATAAACAAGACGAAAACACAACCCTCAGAATGCAAGAAAATATTTTCAAATGAAGCAACTGACAAAGGATTAATCTCCAAAGCTTACAAGCAGCTCACGCAGCTCAATATCAAAAAAAAAACAACCCAATCCAAAAATGGGCAGAAGACCTAAATAGACATTTTTCCAAAGAAGATATACCAATTGCCAACAAACACATGAAAGGATGCTCAACATCATTAATCCTTAGAGAAATTCAAATGAAAACTACAATGAGATATCATCTCACACCAGTCAGAATGGCCATCATCAAAAAATCTACAAACAATAAATGCTGGAGAGGGTGTGGAGAAAAGGGAACACTCTTGCACTGCTGGTGGGAATGTGAATTGGTACAGTCACTATGGAGAACAGTATGGAGGTTCCTTAAAAAACTAAAAATAGAATACCATACGACCCAGCAATCCCACTACTGGGCATATACCCTGAGAAAACCATAATTCAAAACGAGTCATGTACCACAGTGTTCATTGCAGCTCTATTTACAATAGCCAGGACGTGGAAGCAACCTAAGTGTCCATCAACAGATGAATGGATAATGAAGATGTGGCACATATATACAATGGAATATTACTCAGCCATAAGAGGAATGAAACTGAGTTATCTGTAGTGAGGTGGATGGACCTAGAGACTGTCATACAGAGTGAAGTAAGTCAAAAAGAGATAAACAAATACCGTATGCTAACACATATATGGAATCTAAAAAAAATAAAAGAAAATGGTCAGAAGAACCTAGGGGCAAGATGGGAACAAAGATGCAGACCTACTAGAGACTGGACTTGAGGATACAGGGAGGGGGAAGGGTAAGCTGGGACAAAGTGAGAGAGTGTGAAGGACTTATATGCACTACCAAGCGTAAAATAGATCGCTAGTGGGAAGCAGCCGCATAGCACAGGGAGATCAGCTCGTTGCTTTGTGACCAAATAGAGGGGTGGGATAGGGAGGGTGGGAGTGAGGGAGATGCAAGAGGGAAGAGATATGGGGACATATGTGTACGTATAACTGATTCACTTTATTATAAGGCAGAAGCTGACACACCATTGTAAAGCAATTATACTCTAATAAAGATGTTAAAAAATTATTTTCTCCCAAAAGGATACAAACCAATAAGAAGGGAAATCTATATTTACACAAAAGCCACACCCTCATCATTACTTGAAAATGGAGAAGGCCAAAATTTCAAAAGAACTGTGAGTAAAAAAGAAAAATCTTGAATCCTGGCATAAGATTTGTCACACTCCCATTACTAGGCTTTGTGGAAAACAAAAGACAGACCAAGAAAAGCTGCCAAGAGAGAGGAAAGAAGATGGAAAAGGGATGAAAGCTCATCTAGAATGCCTAAGCCAAGAATAAATCTAAAAATACCAAAAAGGTGTCCTAGAATATGAAAGCCCGGACTACAGGGAACATACTCCACAATCAGAGCTTATGAAGGGACAGGGATGATTTAAAGTGCAGTCTTTGAAAGATATAACTCTTAGGGAAGAATAAAGGCAAACAGTTAGGGAGAAGCACCCATCGGCACTTGGGTAATGACAGAGAAAAGAAACAAAAGGGGAAAATTAAGGATCTTGCAAGACATAAGAAAACCGCAAAATCAGAGCACTCAGGACTTCTCCCTTCATCACCAAAACAAACAAACAAAATAAAAAGGATCTGGACTTTGCCATACTAACAAAAAATCACATTATTAAACTAGGAATATTGTTGAAAAAAAACAATATCATACAGATGAACAGAATGAAGGGAATTCCATACCAAACTTTGTAAAAAAAAAAAAAAAGAGGGATGAGGAAACAAAAGTGCATATATATTAAACAACCATGAAGGAGAAAAAGACTGGAAGTCAACACTCCAAACAAAATTAATTACACTCAAGCAAGCATTGGAGGATATGAAACCCACCTTAAATAGAATATTTTAAAAAATGTAAAGACAGTGACTGACTAAAAAGAAAGGCTGAAGCAAAGATTTTATAACCAACTGGGGTGTCCCTTAAATATCACAGCCTATAGGAAAAGCTTTTCAGGGCTTCCCTGGTGGCGCAGTGGTTGAGAGTCCGCCTGCCGATGCAGGGGACGCGGGTTTGTGCCCCGGTCCGGGAGGATCCCGCATGCCGCAGAGCGGCTGGGCCCGTGGGCCATGGCCGCTGGGCCTGCGCGTCCGGAGCCTGTGCTCCGCGGTGGGAGAGGCCACGGCAGTGAGAGGCCCGCATACTGCAAAAAAAAAAAAAGCTTTTCAACTTACAGAAACTTAGGAAATTCTGCACCACTCAGCCCTTCCTAAGGAATGTACTAGAGCAGGGGTCTGCAAACTGGCCCAATAATCCAAATCCAGCCCACTGCTTGATTTTGTAAATAAAGCTCTATTGGAACAAAGCCATGATCAATCATTTATGTATTGTTTATGAATGCTTTTGCACTACAGTAGCAAAGTTGAGTAGAGAGACAGTGACACTGTGACCCAGGAACTTACAATACTTCCTATACTTCTCTTTACAGAATGTTTGTCAAGTAATTTAAAACAGGAACTGGGATTGTGATCCCACTGCAATGAGAAGGAAAACTTCACCAAAATACCTAATGGAGAGTATTTTACATACAATAGTAAAATCAAGGTGGAGGAAAGAGGAGAAGACTAATGTACAAAAGGTTTATGCTGTGAAAAAAAACACAGAAACTGTGAAACTAAAAATGAGAGAAGGGAGAGAAGTAGAAGGAAATAGAACAAACATTTTATCATAATGCAGTAGGTGAGTGTTAAATGATACGGGAGGAAAAAATGCATAGACCAGAGAGTAAAGTGTTAAGAAAACAGGTGGTTCAGAATGATTTTAAGGAAGCATTAAACGTGACCAAAAACATGTCTTAATGACAAAAACCAAAACTCACAAAGAAGATATAACCCTTAGGAATATTTATGCACCAATAACAAACAAACACCTTTATAAACCAAAAATGAAAGGAGACGTAGATAAAATAATAACAGGAAACAGTAACAGTAGGAGATTTAATACACCAAACTCAGTCTAAGGCTGATCAAGTCATATAAAAAAAAGAGAAAGCTAATCAATAATGTTATATAGGGAATATATATTTGTCAAAATGGATCATAATTATCTCACAGAGATTAGATAATTGATTTCTATAAAGTAGAAAAAGTACAAACAATCCTCTCTAACCCCAAAGCAATAAAAGTTAGTAACAAAAATTGAAAACAGAAAGCCCTTTCCACCTGAACAAAATTTTTAAGGCTTCTCTTAAAAACTGTTGAACATAAGAGGAAATGCAAACTGAAGTTGTAAGAAATTTTTTAAAGGAATGACTATGAAAAACTACATATCGACATCTATGGGATACATTTAGCGCGGTGATCTGAGGCAAATTCACACAGTATGCACTTTTATGAGTAAAAATGGAAGAATAAAGATAAATTAATTAAAGTATGGCCTCAAAAAATGAAAAAAAAAACCAACTAGGAAAAAAAGAACAACTAAAGAAAGCAAAATATAAAAGCAGAAATGAATGAGATACAAAATAGAAAAACGAAATCTTGTTTTTCAAAATGAACAAACCCCTAGCTGGCTTGATGAAGGAAGAAAGGGAGAGATCACACATAGACAAAATAATAAATGACAAAGGAGAAATAATCATTGAAACAAAAAAAAAGAGATTACTTTGCCAACATCTATGCAAATAAACTTGAAAATCTATATGAAATAGGTAACTTCCTAGATAAATACAGATTACCAAAGTTCTGATTCTTGTGTTAGAAAGCTTAAATTAGGCAATTTTCATAGAAGAAATAAAGTTATTACAGCAATACCCCCAAGAAGCACCTTACTCAGATGGTTTTACAGGTGAATTCTAGTAAACCATCAAAGATCAAAAAGTACCAAAGCTCTATGAGTTATGTAAGAACATTAGAAAGGAAGGAAACTTCCCTAACTTCTTTTATGAAGCCAGTAGGATGCTAACAGGTAAAACGTAGATACCAAAATACTAAATAGAATATTAGCAAACATCCAACAGTACATTTAGAAACTAATATACTGTGATGAAGTGCAATTTATTCCATTAATACAGGGCTGGTTCTATATCAGGAATTCCATCGATATCATTCACCATAGTAGCGTAATTAAGGACAAATATCATATGATTAAAACCACAGATGCCAAACAAATCTTTGGGAAACTTCAACACCCATTCAGTGTTAAGAAAAGAAAAACCTCAAGAAATGGGAAAGAGGGATGCATTCTTAACATGATAAAAGATATATAATTAATTCCTCATGCAAGTATTTTATTTAGTGGGGACTACCAGAGGTTTTCCAATAAGGTCAGGAACAGGAAAAGTATGCCCATTATATCATTCCTGTTCAGTCTTCAACTACAAGCATTAGTCAGTTGACTAGAGAAATCAATTAGATTTATGAGAATGAATAACAAGCAGTAAAGCCACCTCTGTGTGCAGATGATATTACTGTACACCTGAAAAGCCCTATAGAAACAACGACAGATTAAGCAAAACAATAAGAGAGATCAGCAAGGTAGTAGGATATAAAGTTACATACAAAAGTCAATGGTCTTTGTGTACAGTCACACACACACAGCTAGAGGACACTTTAGTAGAGAAAATTCCATATACAATAGCAAAAACAGACCTTAAATGCATAGAAATAAATTTAATGAGAGCATCTATGCAAGGAAAAATTTTAGACACTCCTGAACGACATAGAAGGAAACTTAAATAAGCACAAAGACATTGGCCAATGTTCTTGGATAGAATAACTCAACATTAAAAAGATGTCGGTTCTCCCTAAACTAATGTATAAATTTAATATAATCTCAAAAATATCAGCAAACGTTTTTATGTTGTTAGATCAATGGATAGTAAAATTAATATTTTTTTTAAATCATGCAAGAATAGCCAGGATATAAGTGAAAAAGAAAACCTATAAGTGGGAAGTAATGATACCAGGCATTAAAGCATGCTATAAAGCCTCGGTAATTATAACACTGTGGTACTGGTACATGAATAGACAAATAGTCCAGTGAAACAGAATAGGAAACCCAGAAAAACAACCATAATATATGGAAATTTCAGTATATGATGAAAGGGCATTTAAAATCACTGAGGCAAAGATGGACATTCAATAAATGATGCTGGAACAACTGAGCCATTTGGGAAAAGAATCAGTGTAGATCCATATCACACACTATACACAAAAATAAACTGTAAACGGGTTAGGAATCTAAACAAATGAAACCATAACAAAATCTTTAAGAAAATATGGCAGGACTCTGCTTTAACCTCAGCATAGGGAAAGGCTTTCTAACTGTGACTCAAATTTCCAGAGGCAATGAAAGAAAACAATGATCTGTGTGACTACAAAGGATTTTTTTAATGTACGGCAAACACATCATAACTAAATCAAAGGGCAATGGACAAACTGAGATAAAGTATTTGCAGCATGCCTCCCGGACAAATGAATAATAGTCCAAGTATATACAGAACTCTGAAGTACGGAAGGACAAAAGGCTAATATTTCTACAGAAAAATGGGAAAAGATATGAGCAGATAATTCACAAAAATATATATAAAACAGTCCTCAAAATATAGAGTCAAACTTTCTCATAATTAGACAAATGCATACTAAGACAATGCCGAGATATCATTTCTCACCTACCACATCAACAAAGGTCACAAAAGTAGGGCAACATGTTCTGTTAGTGAGTCTCTGGGGAAACAGTCACAGTAGCTAGTGGGAGTGAAAACCAGTACAACCCTTCTGGAGAGAAATTTGGAAATACCTAACAGAAATACACATGCACTTCACTTTTGGCCCAACAATACTACTGCTGGGAATAAAACTTGAAGATCCATTTCCACCAACAAAAAAGTATTTATGCCTAAGGTTATTCACTGCAGCATTGTTTGTCGTTGCAGAGTGTTGAAAACAAGTTAAATGCCCCTACATATGTCAGCGGAGTCCAATGCAGCTGTAAAAAACACAGAAACAAAAACAAAAACAAAAAAGCAATGAAGCCCTCTATGGCATAAAGAGTTTTTTTATGGAATGCTGCTAACTGAAAAAGGAAAAGTGCAAAGGAGCATTATAAGATGCCGTCCTTCATTTAATAAACAAGGGAATATAAGAAAACATATATGGATCAGTTCATTTGTGCAGAGTAAACACAGGAAAGATTAAACCAGAAACTAAAGAGATTGGTTATCTACAGGGGGAGTGTGGGAAATAAGTGAGGAACGGGAATGGGTTAGAAGGCATGACGAAAGAGTGACACTTGTCTAATAGATGTTTCTGTGCAGCCCTGACTCTTTGAATCACAGTAATATTTCACATACCCCAGAATTAAATAAAAAATCAAAATCAACTAAGATGTAGGGAGGAGGCAAGCTCAAATACAAACACCACAAAATTAACCTAACTATATGACAAATGAATGTCTTAACCACAGCTGAAGAGGTGAGAAAGAAAATAGCTAAGCTAAGCAACGTGGGGAAATAGTACTTCTTTGATTGCATCCTCTGAGGCCTAAGGCATAAAGAACTGTACACAAACACAAGTTATCAAATCTGTTTCTAACAGGTGTATTGGGTAGCATTTGTGCAAGTACTTCATGTATATATCAGGAATGAACAAGTAAGTAAATATTGAAGATAAGGAGAGCCAGGTCACACAAAGAAGTTACAAACAAGGCTACAATGGATTAACATAAGAAGTATCAGTATGAGCTCCTGGCTTTCAATATCTATACATATAGGTAGAGAAACTGAGAAGTATCTGTAAACGTGAGTATATACATACAATATATTTCCTTCATTTGTGGATGGAGAGGGAGGACTTAGCAGCAATGAAACCGCAATAGCAATGAACACACACTGAGATATTGGTTTCTAAATGTCATTTTCCAAGGAAAGGAAGCTTGGCTCTTTGCAGAAGTGTTTTTTTTTTTTTTTATTTCAGGGCCGTGGTGGGGACAAAAACACAAGATGAACAGGAATACCTTACAGTGTCAGCAAGGAAGTACACAAAAAAGGATCAGGTCATGCTGAAAGGACACAGACCCCAGCAAAAGAAGCTTGCAGTCACCAAAGCTGGAACAATTCAAGAAACTAAATAATGATATAATTTGATTATAAGTCACAATGTAACATAGTTATTCATGATTCAATACTGACATAAATAATTTGATTAGTTATTTGATTCAATAATTTAAAATAAAACAATTTTTAAAAACAACTTGAAAGTTTATAAATAAATAAATGGGGGAGAAAAGACAGCTCTTCAGAATTCCAATGAACCAATGTAGTAGGAATAAGGAAATAGAAAGTCACCATTAAGTCATAATTGTTGTAGGCAAGATCAACAGATGGATTTTAAAAGTCGTGAATAACAGTCTGAGAAGAAATAGGATATTTTCATAGTCTGAAAGTATTTCCTACACGATATTTATTACTTACAAATAGGAAAACAGTACCATTACAATGGAGCCACACAGTTGTCCCTACCTTAATCAAGTGTTGCAAATGAATAGCATCATTAATACAACATATGGACATCATGTACCCCCTCACATGATGCTTGGAGAAGGGAACAGAATCGCTTTTGCAGCGCCGTGGTATAAGACCTAAAATTAAGGCACAGTGACATGTATGCCTTGACATTTGGGGGAAAACCCAGAGGGTCTCAAATGGACTCACCACAAGTTCCCATTCCCCTTTTGTGCTCCCAGGAAGAAGGTCCCCTAGCCAAAGAACCAGCCTTATCATGGGAACTAGCCACAGTGCCTGCTCGCCCCTGACTATCAGGTTTCAGTTCCCTACCAGCTCACAGAAGTATTCAAACAAGCCAATCACATCCTCCCATGTGAACCAAGGGTCACCTCGTCCTCTTGCTACTACAGACTGCCCCCCACAGCCCCTGCTTGTTCACTCTCTTCCAGAGAATGACTCCTGTGGGGCTCTACCTGGCCAGTAGTGTCCTCCTCCCCAGGCTGTGAGTAAATGTTACTAATAAGCTGCTGTGGGTAGTATCTGTCCAGTGGCAGGTGTCGTGTGTTCAGCCACCCCCATAACACTAGGGTGGAAATTCCTCCATCACCAATGGGATGAAGGGGAGGAGAATAAAACCGGTATTGTTGCCAAAAATTTGTAAGTTCAATCAAATCACAAGAACACATCAGAGAAACCCAAGTTGACAGACATTCTATAAAATACCTGACCAGTATCTTCAGGAGCGTCAAGACTGGGAAACACCCAGAAAGCTTAAGGAACTGTCAGCCTGGAGGAGACTAAGAAGTGATGGCCAAATGCAATGTGGTATCCAGAATGGGATGCTGGAATAAAAAATGAGATTACTGGGACAAATGGTGAAATTCAAATAAAGTATGTAAATTAGTTAATAGTACTGCATCAATGTTAATTTCCTAATTTTGATAATTTTTCTATGGCTATATAAGATGTTAACATTAGGAAAAGCTGGGTGAAGGCTTTCTATACTGTTCGCAAAGTTTCTGTGAGCCTAAAATTATTTCAAAATAAAGAATTTTTTAAAAAGTTCAGTGGTTATTGTATAAACGACACTGTTTAATAATAGTTTAACTAATTGAAATACGGTTAGGAGGATGGATAAATGCTCGTGCCACATCATCCAGCAAAAAACTATTTCAAACTGCTTTAGAGAGCCCATTAAAATAAATGAAAGTGCAGTCATCTCCAAGATGTAGATGAGTATTTATCTGCTCTTCAGAAGATAACCATTTTAAGTATAAAAGCAATGAAATACCATATATATATAGATAAGGAGAGACCAGAGGGAGATAGAGAGGTGGGGGAAGGGGGAGAGAGAGACATACATTTCAATACTTACAATTTAAAGTCTGAGGTATCAAAACAAACCGCAAACAAAACTGAGGTGCAAAGGAGAAACACAATTTTTTTTTTTTTTAACAAGCGGGAGGCCGATTGAGGGATTTCAAAGAGAGAGTGCGAAATGATTAGCCACACAACTGAAGCGAATCACAGCTGAGGAAAGAGGAACACACGGCGCGTGGACAGGACAGTGGACCCAGCAATCCGATCGACTGCCTTTCTTATTAACCCCCAAACCTTGATCCTGGGTAATTTAATTTAGGTCAATAGAGGCGTAATTTATAGAAAGAATGCTGTTGTAATTTACCTGATTGGAACAAGAGTTGGAAAAAACTTGAGCTGTCCAAGACCCCAGCAGTAGGAGCAGTTTCCTCCCTCTCTGGAGATCACAGCGGACACGCCTCAGTGTTGCCATCCGCCTCAGTGTTGGCGGCACGTGGTGTCTTAATGGCTCCCTCTCAAAGTTAAGCTCACCGGAAAAGGACTTGGATTGGTGCAGCTCAGGTCACGTGACCCCGTATAGCTCAATGTATATGGTACTGGGAGGTGGGGCCAGATTCCCGACCCCACCCAGAGGAACCGAGGGGAGAGATCCTTATCGGTGAGAGGGTTCTTCTCAGGCGCAGCCCCACCCTCCTGCATCTCCTTGGCCCAGTGTCTCTCCTTGTGGGCTGGGCACGGCCTGGACAGGGTTTCTGCCAGGCGGCTCTCAGACCTAGAGAACGGACATCCAAATTCATAGGCTACACAACAGAGGGTGTGAACTTAAAAATGAGTGGCGGGCTTCCCTGGTGGCATTTTTAATGTTTTTTAATGTTTTTAATTTTAATGTTTAATATTTTGTGATTAGGCTAATTTGTTGAGATGGAACACTTGAAAATATCGAGTAAGCAACTAACAAAAAAAGTTCACATATATTTACCATGTTATCAAAGAGTTCACATGACACTGTTTCATAAAAAATAAAAAATTTCAATTTTAGACTTGACAGTTTATCTGTGTGGTGTGTGCATTTCTGTCTTACACTTCTTTTACCCCCAAATGTTCACACACTTATGTGCAGATTTTTCTTCACCTCTCTCAGTGGCTGGACTTTTCTCAGGGCATTGAGATCCAGGAAGGGATTGTAGACATGGTGTGGAAAATTCCAGAAATGTCCAACTAATGCACTGGAGCCCAATCTCCTCTCTCCTTCCCTCTGCCTTGAAACCTCTCTGGTCTGGAACTTTCAGAGCTACAATTCCGGCTCTGACCATAGGGGCATCTATCTACATTGAGGACTTTTTTTTTTTTTAAAGGAAAATACATGATTTGTTTTCTTTTACTGTCATTACAGGGACCCACAAAACTCTGACTGCTATTTCGTTTATAGTTTTCAGGTCTGTTCTTTGTTGTTTGGTTTTTGGAAGTTTTTGTTTTTTGGTATTATCTCTCTGAGGTGGGCTGAGGTAAATTCCAGCCATTTGACTATTTTCAGAAAATTCTGTTGCTTTGTACTAACTTAAGACAATCTCCCACACTACAGCAATAACTTAGTAAATCTCTGCTTGGAGGAGTCATCTTCCATTCCGTGGAGCTCAATTTCAGTCTCTGTTTCCCCAGGTAGCATCTGAATGACCCTAGACAAGCTCCAGCACCTCAGTAAGCCTCAGCAACCTTGGAAAGTTGGTGATTCTGATATCAGAGTCCCCTTGTGAGGAATTCATGAAAGAATAGAGGCAATGTAGCAAGTACAGAGCCTGGCCTACAGCTGGCACACAGAGTTCTCTGGGTTTGCTGAACGAAGGAACACAATGTAGTGTAGCTGATCCAGAGTCTGGCATACAGAGCTCCCTGTGTTTGTAACCAGAAGTACCAAGGTTCCCTAAGCCTCCTGATTCCAGATGCCCTCCTCTGCAAGGGTGGTGCAGTTGGAAAGAGTTCCCTGGGTGTTAGGCTGGTAGCAAACTCAGGGGGCAGTAATTACAGGAAGTGAAGTCTCCTCTGGCCCCCAGGACTCTCCTCCTCTATGCTCTTGGGGAAGGGACTTCCTGTTAGGACTCCATCTTGTTTGCGTGGCTCTGACAAAGTGGTTTGGGGCTTGCACTCTCCTTCTTCGGCAGCCCTTCCTGATATTCTCCAAACCTCCAGCTCCAGACCCACAGATTCTCTTCACGAGCAGCCTGTGAGGAGGGTGGTGACAGATCACTGCCTTCAGGCCACCCCATGGGTGAGTTGGTCAGCATGAGACCTTGTCCTCAGATCCCCACAGGGCAGGAGGGGTTCTGGGTTCCCTCCCTAACCCCAACCCACAGGACCCCCAGCAAGCTGACCCCCCTTTAGAGAAGGCATGCATAGGGCTCAGGCTCACTATTTCCCACTCTCTTGAGGAAATGGGCCAAGTGGGCTCTGACACACCCATCCTGATTCCATGTGGAAAACCTCCCCTCGGGCTTCCCTGGTGGCGCAGTGATTGAGAGTCCGCCTGCCGATGCAGGGGACACGTGTTCGTGCCCTGGTCCGGGAAGATCCCACATGCCGTGGAGCAGCTGGGCCCGTGAGCCATGGCCGCTGAGCCTGCGCGTCCGGAGCCTGTGCTCCGCAACGGGAGAGGCCGCAACAGCGAGAGGCCCGCATACCGCAAAAAAAAAAAAAAAGAAAACCTCCCCTCTTATGGAAATGGCCATGGTTGAGGTGAATTATTTCCCCTGGCTAAGGAAAAGGCAAAAGTCATGTGATCTTCTCAGGTCTAGGGTTTGGAGAGTAGGGAGTGTCATCTAGGTGGGGCGTGGGATTGTGTAAACTAATATTACTTGGATTTATACGAGGTGGGGGAGGGGCAGAAAACCCACCATTACCACTGAGTATTACATTAACTAGTCAGGGTAAATTGTATTAGTCCATAGAAGCTTACTGAGGCTTGCTTTCTTGCCCAGCATATGATCTATTCTGGAATGTTCGATGAGTGGTTCTTATGAGCATTGTTCTATGTCAATTAAATACATTTGTTAAGTAACATTTTGTTGTTTTTTTTAATTTAAAATATCTCCTTGTTATTTTAATTGGAATACTATTATTTCACAGATCAACTTAAACAGAACTCACGTTTTTTATGATGTTGAATCTTCCTAACCTAGTACTGTATTTTTTTTTTATTAGTTTCTGCTTTATAACAAACCTTCTCCCTCTAGCTGAGTTTTTGTCTGCCATTTTGTGCATCACTCAGTGAGCTATGTTAAAATTTCCCACTGTGACTCTGACTTTGTCCATGTTCTATTTCTGTTAGATTTTGCTTTGCATATTTTGGCTCTATTTTAGGACATGCATACAAATTTAGAATTTTATATTAATATCTCCTTATTGCATTGAACCTGTTATCACAAAGAAATCTCCTTCTTTCTCTAGTGATGCTTTTTTCTTTAAAGTGTACCTTTTCTTTTACTAATAGGGTTATACCAGCTTTCTGTAGGTTACTGTGGAAAAGGTATACATTTTGCCATTTTTTTTATTTTCAAATTTTCTAGATGATTGAAATTTGCATGTGTCTCTTTTCAGGAGTATTTGATGGAAGGTTTCTTGTCCAGTCTGATAATAGCTGTCTTTCTATTTGGAATATTAATCTGAAATTTTTAATGTAAAAGTAGATGTAATTTGGTTTATATATACTATCTTACTGTATATTTATTTTTGTCTCTTCTAAGTTCTTTTTCCTTTCCTTTCCTTTGAAATGATTAACATTTTATAACTATTAAATTGTTACCTCAAGTGGCTAGATAAACATTCTTTTGCCATTCTTGTAGTGTTTACCCTTCAGATTACAATGTACGTTTTTGCCCTTTCAGTCTAGTGTTAGTTAATTAGTTCTTTAAAACTCCTCAGACAATTAGGGGACCTTGAGACACTTTGATTCCATATACCCTCCAAATTTATTGTCATGCATTTTCATTGTCTATATATTTAAATCCCCAGAAGAAATTACTATCATTGTGTTATATAGTCAACACTCATTTAAATTTGCCTACATATTCACAAATGTCATTAGTCTTTCTTTCCTGTATCTACGTGCCTCCACCTGGGAGGATATTTCTTCTGCCCAAAGAAGAGCCTGTAACATTTCTTTGAGTTTGAGTCTTCTGGTCACATATTTTCCGAGTTTTTGTTACATGATGATGAAATGAATGCATATTTTAGGACTGTTTGTCCTTAAAGCATACTTTTTCTCCTATTACAATAATACTGCTACACTGAGTTGATATCTTGTTACTTTTGGAAACTTCTCAAGAAAGATCTCTTCAAATACCACTTCTCCACTGTTCCCTCCCCTTCTTTCCGGGACTCACATTAACCATGTGTTAGCTATGTTCACTGCATCACCTTTAATTATCTCCCCCTCGCTTTTGGTATTCTCCATGTTATGTCTCTCCAGGCACCATTCTGGATCTTTTCATCGGCCTTCTCGTTCATATCTCTAATTCTTCCGTCAGGCAGGGAGGTCACCTTTGACCCTTGAACCATCACACCAGGGTAGATTTCAGGGTAGGTTTTATTGTGCCCCTAGAGCCGAGCAGAGAAGAGAGAGTTAGAGGTGAAAAGCCACTTGTCCCAGGTCACATAACCTGAACCAAGCAGAGCAGGGACTAACATCACAGACTAAACCCTGGGTCCAGACCCTTTCCTCTGTGCTTGTTTTCTTCTTGGCTGTGAACGCTCCCCACCTCTCATTTCCTGAGAAGTGGAACCACAGTGAAGTTTCTAAGCCTTTTTTAGCACTGTGATACATTTCTCTTTAGATTATAAAGTCAGTGATATTTCTTCATTAGCCATGAGAAATTTCCCAGGAATTTTTCTGGTACTGGGCCCATTGATGTGTTGTTCTCAATTTCAGAGAACATTGATCAAGTGAACACTGTACAAAGAAAAGCAAGATGCAGGGGTATCTACCAAAGGAGACAGAGCTCTTGGTCTCAACAGACCACATCCCAGCAGCAGCAAGATAGAGAATCACTACGAAGTGATGCTCACGTGGACATCCAAGCAAGATAGTAAGTGACGAGGCAGCATGGCTGACAAGTATCAACCAGTGAAAAACAAAACCTTGTGGTTAAGTATGTCATTTTTCTCTCTAACCTGGAAGAGTGAGGAATGATGGGATCAGGTTAATGGTTGAGCAATCTTTATTGTAGCTCTGCTATCATTGGGGAAAATGTAGAGAGGACTTCCCAAGACTATAGGGACCACTTTCTTCTCTCCACTTCCCCACAGTGCTCCCTATGCCATTCCATCCTGTCATCGGAGAGGCAATTTTCAGGAACAAGACGAAACCCATGTTAACAAGGAGACAGAGCAAAAGCCTCCAGAGAGAAGAATGGAGAGAAACAGGCAGGATGAGACCTTGGGGAGCTGGTTCAAGATCAGAGTGAGTGTGCTGGCTAAATGGACCTAACATGTAGAAGAAGATGACAGAGAGAGTCATGTTGGGCGCATGTAGAGATGCTGGGACTTTTCTCTCGTGGCAGTGGAGCTGGTAATCTGTCTTGTTATTACTAGGAGTTAACTTCCTAGATCATGTGAGGGCAGGTTCAGAGAAGCAATATAAAGGGAGCAGACTGACTGCAGGGAGGATGGGAGACGCTGTCTAAAACAAAGGAGGAAACTACTGCCAAGGAGATGGAGCAACTCCACACCAGAAGATGCAGTTTGGCTCAAGCTGAGTGTGGGAGGAGGTTGAGTCTCTGGGGTCCTCGTCAGAGGGGCAGGCCAGGTCTGCCTTAGGTAGGATCTCTTAGAACGTTATAAAAGTAAGTACGTGTGAAAGATATGAAGTCGATTATTTCAGGAAAAGTATTTAAATGGAAAGAAAGGATATATAGGAAGTCCATGTCTGGTGTAAAAGTTAGGGATAACAGATATTGTCCTATCTTAAGAAATTACCTAAAGCCTGAAAAAAAGGTCCTAAAGCAAGACACAGCTGGATCTTATCTTAACCTTGGATTCCATTGTATCACTTTTCTTTCCCCAATTATTTCTTTGCCTCCTAGGTTCCCTTCGGTATTAAATATGATGAGAAGTGGCTGCTGAATTTGATTCACAAGCAGTGCAGTGTCCCCTTCACCCCTGTCGAAGTAAGAGAGGACATTGAGGCTGATGAGAGGAAACGGGGTAGATGGCAGGCCCAGATGAGAAATGGCTCTGGTCTCATATTATGCTTCTCTTGTCACTCTCCCTACAGTTTCACTATGAGAAAATGGAGGCCCAGTTCTTCGTTCAGAATGCCAGCATTGCCTTCGCACTGAAGAATGCCAACGGCAAGATTTACAATGAGGCTAATGAAAGGGTGTGTGTCAAGGGCATGAGCAGTGCTAGCTGGGAGCAAGAGGGCAGGGCAGGGGCATGGTCTTGCTTGATCCCAGGGCTCAGATTTCCTGGAGCTTACCCAGCCCCTCTTGTGTTCTCAACAGATATCTATCTTTGTTGATCCCTGTGATGCACCCCACTCTGTGCTGAAGGAGCTGAGGTCAGAAAAGGTGGAGCAGATAAAGGTAATGCAGACTCAACACAACCTGTGCACTCACAGCCAGACCCACCTATTGCCCCCGATCACCACCTCAGACTCAGAGCCCCTGAACCCCATCCCTAACTCAGCAGCTGCCCGTGAAGGAACGATATGATGCCTCCCAGCAATCTTGTGATATCCAGAGAGTCCGCTTTGACCCTGGTATGGCTACAGCAGCAATTGTAGAGCAGGTGAGAGCAGAGGGGTCTAGCTGGGAAGGATACTCAGGAATGGTAACTCGGGGAGGGGTTGGTGCTGGAGCTGTACCAGCCAGGAGCCTCTCAGCCCCCGATTCCCTCCTCCTGGCTTCCTGGAGACTTGATGACCCGTGATACTGGAATGGCGCAAAACCCTAGAAATGGCATGGCTGCCTCCCTGCAGATCATCCAGGGAATATGCCCAAGATGAGGACCATAGACCCAATGTTGGGGCTGGTGGTGATGGTGGGAGATATTAGGTAGAAGAGGCAGATTGGTCTCAGGTATCGCCTGCTGGGGTCCTCACTCTAACTCTTTCCTCATCATGGCTTTTGGCCTTGGACCTGAGCGATAAGAAACCCTACCAGCTGCACGGCCTGTCCAACACTATGTCGAATGCTTCCAACATCAAGAACTTGAACCTGTCCAACACTGAGGTGAGGTGTGGTACCCAGATCCGTCTTTGAAGGGAAGGTGGGAAGGCTCATGTGATGGTGACAGAGGATGGGAAATGGATTTGTAGGAAAAGGAAGGGACTAGGGGTGCACGGCCATCCTGGCTCTGTTTCTCTGGCCCATGTGGTTCCTCCTCATAATCACAGGTGAAGCCTGCAGGGGAGATGGACAAGGGTGAGCGGCTGGAACCAGAAGGGATGTGTGCAGAGAGAGACCCCCTGTGCACCACCTTCCCTGATAAGTCAACCAACATAAGGTCAGATGTATACTCTGTTACCCACTGGCAGCCTGAGCTACTCCCGAAAGTGCCCGTTTGCAAGGGGCAGCTGACGTGGACCTCAGGGAGGACTACAGACCCTATGCTCTCCTCTCTGCATCACAAAGTGGACAGAGTTTCAACCACAAACCATATGGGCCCCCAGCCCAACATGTGCATATTTTACATTCTTACCTGCTGTGTCTGAGCCATTCTGGGGCAGGTGAAAAGCTGCAAAAGGGATGCCATTTCACATTTCCTCTGTCTTCTTCCCTGACCCCCACCACGGGAGAGCTTCTTTCCCTTCCCTTTGTTTTCTCTCTCTCCCTTGTCTCTAGGCCCATATGTCTCTGTCATCTCACCCCTCGTACCTTCACTCCCTTTCTGTCTTCATCCCCTCCATCTCCCTCCCTAAGCCCCACCTCACTCACCTCACTGCCCCAGCATGCTGGGCCACCCATGGGGGGAGTCCACGTCTTGGTCCAGGTCTTGCAGAGTGCAGGACCCTAAGTGAGGTGGCAGAGCCTCGGGCACACACCCCATTCCCTCTTCTCCCCACAGCCTTCAGCCGGGCCCTGGAGGAAGGAAGGGAGGGGAAGGAAGCCCTGCAGCATGAGTTTGAAATGCTGGTCATGGTGGCACTGGAGAAGGGAGTCCACGCATTCTGTGGGGAGCTACCCAGGGGAAGGAGAGGAAGGGAGGGAGGGAGGCGGGGAGGGAGGCAGGGCATGCTCTCCCTCTGTGTCAGTCGATGGGAGACGTATTCAGGGCCCTGGAAGGCTGGGACACTGGGGTGTGGGTGTACTTGCTCCTATGAGGAAGAGGGTCACCTCCACAGTTTCGCTGACTTTTCTGTTTTGTCTTGATTTTGGCAGCTCCATCCTGGAATTGTTCCCCAAGTTACTAACCTTGGTAAGTGCATTCCTTGTTCACGGACTCCTCTAACTGGCACTGACAGCACCCACAAAGTACTCTGAACCCCATTAGGTCTTGCCACAGTTACAGTTTTGAAACTGACCCTTAAACGTCCTGGGCGGAGGGGGATGGTATAGCCCCTGTGGGAACGTGACAAAGGCTCTGGATCTTCTTCAGCCACGTTCTTCACAGGCTTTGGGGAACCCACGGTGATGATCCAAACTGTAGTCCTGCCCATGGAATTTCCAGGGCCCTTTCACCCCTGACCTCTGACCCTCACCCTCTCTTGGGCCCATCCTTTTCCCTGATCATCCAACACCACCTCCTGGTCTGCACTGCTGACATCCTCTTCTCTTCCCCAGGATGGCCAGGAGACATCCCCACAGGCTAAGTGTGGTATTGAAGCCTGCAAGCGCTTACCAACCTGCAAGGTGAGGATGGAGGATCAAGCCGGGTTTTACATGGTGCCTGAGAAGGGGGTGTTAGCCCTGGTCCTGAGGACTGTTTTGATTCCAGGGAAGCTACTTTGGATCTGATGAGCTCAAGAGCCAAGTCCTGCAATTCCTGAGGCAGTAAGTACCTCTTGGAAGCTGAGCAAGGGGAGGAGGGCTAGGACAGGTGAGGCCACCTAAGCACAGGTCTGCTCAGGGGAGTTTTCAAGTCTCATTTGAGGTGCAGACCACGGAGGGAGACTGTCCTCATTGCCCCCCCTTAGGTACTACTTGATCCATGACTACGGAGACCGACAGGGTCTCGCAGGGGCTTATCACGAGGAGGCCTGCTTCTCCCTGACCATTCCCTTCCACCCCGAGGACCCAGCCCCGTGAGTATCACAGCACAGGCTCTGCTCCTGGGCCATGTGGCTCCACAGCAGACACAGGCCAGCTCCTGCAAAGCCCCACCACCCACTGTTGCTCTTTGTCTCCTAGAAGCAGCTTGTGTGAGTATTTCAAGGACAGCAGGAATATGAAGAAGCTCAAGGACCCCCGTGAGTGTGCGATGGGAAGACTGGGTGGGAAAGGGCGGTGAAGGGGTCAGTCATCGGACCCAGGGCGTGGCAGCCCCTGACCTTCGCTCGCTTGCCCTCCCCTCACAGACCTGCGGGTTCAGCTGCTGAAGCACACAAAACGTGTCATTGTGCACACCCTCTGTGGGTTGCCCAAGACTCAGCATGACTTCAGCTCCTTCGTGGTGGACATTTGGTTCCAGATGGTGAGCACTTGCTTCCTCCCTCGGGCGGGCCCAGGAAGCCGCAGGTGGGTAGGAGGTGGAGGTGGTGACTGGGCACCTGGGCTCTTCCCTTTCAGGAAACGATGCTCTGCTTCTCCGTCAGCGGGGAATTCCAGGAAGGTGAGTGTGTGTAGACCCCCACCGCAGATGCCCCACTGCTGCCTCCCCCTGGCCAGGCTGACTCCCAGAACCACCCAGCTTCCCGGACCCCTTCCCTCCCCTTCTGTTCCCTTCTGTCCCTCCCCTCCTCACCCCTCCCCTCCCCACCCCTCCCCTCCCCTCCCCTCCCCTCGCCTCTCCTCCCCTCCCCTTCCCCACTGTGTTCTCCAGCCCTCAGGCTTCCCACAGACAACACAGGTCTGAGCTGTGTCCATGTCTGTCTGCCCTACACACCCTGGGCGTTGCGGACACAGACTGTAGAGTTTGGTGCCTCTCATCCCAGATCCTTACTGTGAGAACTTGGGCCGCTATTGAACCTCTCAGTTTCCTCATTTACACAATGGGGTAGTAGTATCCACGTCTTGGGCGGCTGTGAAGAATGCATCCCGTGAACTTGTGTAGTGGTTGTCAGGGGCCCTGTTGTCACTGGGCGCAGACTGCTTCTATAGTTGCCCTCCCCATTCCCGACACCCTGGCCCCCGTGAAGAACTGCCCTCTCTGCATGAGTGTCCAGTCACACCCTGACTGGGGACCGCCATGTGAGCGTGTACAGCACGTGCGGCTCTCAGGGGTACTGTTGTTTGTTTGCTGTTGAAGTGGAAGGAAGTTCTCAGAGCTGTGTGCGTGCCTTCACCCGGACCTTCATCGCTACCCCTGCCAGCTACTGCAGGTGAGAGCCCTGTCGTGGGTGGCAATGCCCATCCCTGCCTGGGCTCAGGGGCGTGGGAATGTGATGGCACAGACCTTAGGTTTACTCGGTATTGTGGAAAGCCAGCAGGGAGATCCCAGGAGAAGTCTAGCTTAGTGGTTAAGAAGAGTATGGGCTCTGGAATTGGCCTATGCATTCACTCCTTTCCCAACACTCACTCGCTGTGTCCTTGGTCAAGTCACATGACCTCTGTGTGACACAGTGTCTTCTTCCGAGAATGGGTATCAGACTTTCCACCCCTTGCACTGTGGTAAATGGTAAATGTGAAATTGTCCCTGGGTTAGGGATAAACCTATAAATCGAGTGAAGGTGGTAGACAGTCTCTCCAAAGGTGCGCTCTGTGGGGAGGGGCAGAGGTACCAGTCAAGGAACCTGGGAGACAGACACAGGAGGGACGTGGAAGGAATCTGGTTGCTGAGTGCCAGTGGGAGCAGAGTTACTATTGGGGGTGTGGGTGTCCATCCATCAGTTGTCTGAGGGCCCATTTTTCCTTCAGTCTGTGCATCATGAATGACGAGCTGTTTGTGAGGGGTGCCAACCCAGTGAGACCCAGAGTGTGTTCTGCATCCCAGTGCCTACACCCACCTCCAGCTCCATGTATACCCTCTCCCAGCTGCAGCAGGACATCATGCAGGCAGCCTCCACGCCATCTGAGATGAACCTCTAGTGGTCTCAGAAGTGAGTGCTGGGTTTGCATGGGGATAGGAGGGAGCTGGGACGAGTAGTGGAGGGATTAATGGGAATTTTCAGGTAATTATTTTAAATCTATTTTTTTCTTACAAACGTTTACTTGTGAAAAAGTCCCTAATTTCATACTAATACATTTCCATGTACTATAAAATACAGGTTTCCTATCTTATATACTGTTTTGAAACTTCTTTTATTATTAGTACCAGCATAGTTTCTTCTCAGTATATGTGAAGCTACATTACTCTTTCTAAGATCAATATATTAAACAATTGAATTCCTGGAAGCCATAAGCTATTATTGATAGCCATTTACCTTTCTGCCTCTTTTTCAGCATTACATGCAGTGGCATCTGCTCATTCTGGTACATACATGTTGGTAAACTTGAAGGCTTGCTCTTGTAGCATAGATTTAGCAGTGAAGTTGTGTTGTCAAGTGTCTCCAGTTTGGTCCTAAGGGAGGTCATCTATCCTCCCCCACTACAGGTGCTTTCAGTACAATGACTAGACTATACCAGAACTAAACATTTCTTTACTCATCAAAAAGTGAATTCTGAGAATTCAGAGATAAGACGAAATAGACCTCTAGGGTTTCAGGAAGGTGAAGGTGGACAGAAGTCAGGTGCCCTGGTGTTGACACTCATGGCTGCTGGCTCTGCTGTCATCCCAATTCTTTCTCTTTACTTTCTTCAGTCCAAGGGCAAAATTCCAGATGAGACCCTCATCCACTGACATGGGATCTTGAGAAGAAAACTCTGCAAATGAGCCTTTAGATGTCATTTTCATCCTCATCATATTTGTTACCTCTCTTCTCTTAACTGAAGCCATATCCATGACTAAGCTTGCAGTCCAGCTAATCAGGAAGCCAAAGTTTACCGTGTAGGCCTACCCGTTGTTCTATATTTTTCCCACGCATGATCCTCGTTTATCTTTATATTAAAGAGTAACATTGCACATTATATGTTGTGTGTCTTGGATTGCTTTTCCCCTGACCCAACCATGAGTTAGTGGGGCCAGGACCAAAAGGTCCCATCTCCTACATCATCCCTGGCAGTCTCTAGCATTTATATCTGACCTACACAGTGCTTGAAAATTATACAGTAACGACTCCATTCCTGGACTACCCTAAAATCCAAGCTTTGCCACCTGATATAACCTTCTCTCCACCACTTCAGTACTCAAAAGTGGTGACCGTTCTGATGTTCACTTCTATAAACAAATACAATGGATTTAGCAAGTAAAGTACCATATTTACTCCAATAATTATGGGTTTCTTAATCATTTAACAGGTCTAAAACTTTGTTAACATTTTTATTAGGTCCTTAGGCTCTGTACCTAAGACTGTTTTCCCCACAAATCCTGTGTTGTTTTTTTAACTTTTTAAATTTGAAATAATTATTGATTTACCAAAAGTTGCCGAAAAATGTGTAGAGAGATCATGTATACCCATCACTCACCTTCTCCTAATGATAACACCTTGTATTACTTTAGTACAGTATTGAAACTAAGAAATGGACATTCGTACAATCCACTGAGCTTACCACAATTTCGCCATTTTACATGCACTCATTTGTGTGTTAGAACACTTGTGTATAGTACTTATATATAAAATTCCATGCACTTTTACCAGCTGTGTAGGTGTTCTAAACATCACCACAAACAAGATAAAAAACTGTTTCATCACCACACGTTTCCCTCATGTTAGCCTTTATAGTCACACCCACTTTCTTCCTGATCCCACATCCCTAGACTCTGTCAAACACTATTATAATTTCCTAAATGTCATAGAAATGGAATCGTTTAGTACATTACCTATAGCAATGGATTTCTTTCACTCAGCATAACTCTCCTGAGATCCATCCAAGTTGTAAAGTGTGTCTATCATCTGTTCCTTTTTAATGCTGAATAGGATTCCATGGTGTGAATGTACCACAGTTTGTTTAGCCATTCCCCCATTGAAAGACATCGGGGCTATTTCCACTTTTTAACTATTGTGAGTAAAACTGTGATGAACTTCATGTAAAGGTTTTTGTGTAAACAAATTTTCATTTCTCTGGGTAAATTGCCCAGAGTTCAACTGCTGTATTGTATGGTAATTGCATGTTTCGTTTGGAAAAACCTGCCAAATTGTTTTCCAGACGGCCTATACCATTTTGCATTCCCTTTGGCAATGTATGAGTGACTCAGTTTATCCAGTGTCACCTACATTTGGTTTTGTCACTGTTATTTTCAGCCATTCTGATAGGTGGGTTTAACATTTCATTGTGCTTTTAATTTGCATTTGCATGATGGCTAAAGATGTTGAATAGCTTTTCCTAAGCCTATTTGCCCTCTGTTCATGTCTTTCGTCCATTTTATAATTGGATTAAGAGGCAAGAAGTTACCTCTAGAGAGCTGCCCTGGCTCTGGCTAACAGGCAGAGTAAGAGAATGTGAGGCCCCTCGAGACTCACTTTTCTTGACAGGGAGGGCAGAAGTGGGGCTGAAGCTATTAAATGTTCCTCAAATTAGGACTGAACTTGGATATGGAACAGGATTAAGAGGTGGGGCTATCTCTGGGTCCATCTGTGGAGATCTGGATAGGGCAGAAAAAGAAGGGATATGGGGGAGAGGAAGAACAGTGGAAGGAGGGAGATATGGGGGATGCCTTCTAAATGATGCTAGATTCATCACTCTCAGACTGCTCAATAGAGTGCACAAAACTATTCTCCTAGACATGTGGTTTTCAACTCTGGATATGCATTAGGATCCCCTCTAATGCTCAGATTCAACCAACTGAATCAGAGCCTCTAGGGATAAGCCCAGTCATCAGTATCTTCAAGGTTCACCTCAGTTGATTCTAATGAGCTGTCAAAATTGAAAACCTTATCTGATGGTGTATTAGTTTGCTATGGCTGCCATAACAAGATACCACATGCTGAGTAGCTTAAACAACAGAAATTTATTTCTCACAGTTTTAAAGGTTGAAAGTCCAAGATCCAGCTGTCCACAGGTTTGGTTTCTTCCGAGGCCTCTCTCCTTGGCTTGCAAATGGTCTCCTTCTTACTCCTTCTTCACATGGTTGTCCCTCTGTGCATACACACCCTGGTATCTCTTTATGTGTCCTAAATTCCTCTTATA
Source organism: Hyperoodon ampullatus (assembly GCF_949752795.1). NCBI lineage: Eukaryota > Metazoa > Chordata > Mammalia > Artiodactyla > Ziphiidae > Hyperoodon > Hyperoodon ampullatus. The sequence goes on along the minus strand of NW_027640598.1, from coordinate 13,310 downwards.
AGGAAACCAATCATATTGGATTAGTGTCTACCCCAATGGCCTCATTTTAATTTAATCACCTCTTTAAAGGCCCTATCTTCAAACACAGTCACATTCTGAGGTACTGGGGGTTAAAACTTCAACATATGAATTTGGGTAGGACACAGTTCAGTCCACAACAGATGGTATGAGAAATACCTTGGTCTGAGAAATTCATCTCCCTTTTAGCTACCTTCTTGGAACTACTATACAACACTTCTGCCATCACCTCATTAGGTAGAAGTTGGTCATGTGACCATTCTTGCCTGCAAAGGGGGCTATAAATGTGGTCTTTTACTGGAAACATTACTGTACCAAATAAATGTGGGATTCTTTTATTAAGAAAGAAGGAGAATTGGTATAGAACATATGCTACACTTTCATAACCAAGGCAGCTAGAAGCACTACCTCAATTATCATGTCCTTTCTACCCAGTTTTCCAACCACAGTTTTCATGGGTTCAAACAAAACTGCTGCTTCAGAGATACCAGAGCTCACTCTCCCATCCTCCCAAATCCCATGTCCCAGACTATGCCTGAGTCCTCACAACTTAGCGTGCTTAATCTACGTCATTCATTCACTCATTCATTCATTCAACAAATATTTATTGGTTACCAATGATATGTGAGGCACTGTGATAGGCACTGGAGATAAACCAGAGAACCTGAGAGACAGGGTCATGGTTCTCATGGAGCTCCCATTCTACAGGGGTTGATACACTCAAGATTTAAAAGCCATTAAGAAAATAATATGGGAAAATGTGACAGAGAATGACTAGGGTGGGGAAGGCAAGGAAGGATTTTCTAAAGGCGTAACTTAGATTTAATATTCAAATAACAAGAAGTACACAGTCAGCAGTGGGAAGATATAGGAGCTGAGCCCTCGAGGCAGAGGGAAGAGCAAGACGAAAGGCCCTAAGATATGGGCAAGCTTGGCAGTTTTAGGGAACAGCTTGTGTGCCAGTGTATATTGGGAGGACAGCGTTAGAAAATGAGGTGAGAATGGTAGGAGGGGCCCAATAACAGAAGGTCCTGTGGGCCATGGTAAGGACTCTGGGTTTTGATCTTATTATGATGGAGCCATTGGGTGCTTTCAGAAAGGAAGGGAAATTATTCTTATAATCTAATTTATTAAAGCTCATTCTAAATGTTCCTTGGAGGACAGACTGAAATAGAGCAACTGTAAGATCAAGACACAAGATTAGGAGGCTACGACACACATGACAGTGAGAGGTTACAGTCTCGTAGACCACAGTCGTAGCAATGGAAGGGGTGAGATGGGGTTTGAAATGACATGTATCTTGGAAGTACTGAACTTGTTGATGAAGTCCACGTTTGTGGTAAGGGATAGAGAGGAAGTAACTGTGTCTCTTGGAATGTGGATTTTGGCAGCTTGGTTAGGGCGATTTTCTTGCATGGGGAAATGAACGGAGGACCAGCTTTGGTGCAATGCCAGGAAACTGACAGTTTTGTTTTGACCATGTCGTTTGTGGAGCCTATGAAAAATCTGGGTGGGGTGCATGTGGTTGGATGTATAAGTCAGGAGATCCTGAGAATATTCTTGGCTGTGCAAAAAAAAAAAGAAAAACCCAAAACAAAACAAAAAAAACAAGCATGCAAGCAAACAAACGAAAAACCCAACTGTACAGTTCAATCTGAAAATACAGGTTGATTCCACATATGAGCATGACGCAGGTCTAGATTCTGGGAGGGATACAACAACATATAAAAAACCAACTTCACTGAGATATAATTTACGTTCAACATAATGCATCCATCTTTTTTTTTTTTCCTTTTGGCTGTGCTGCGCAGCTTGCAGGATCTTAGTTCCCAAACCAGGGATCGAACCTGGGCCCCGTGCAGTGAGAGTGCCGAGTCCTAACCACTGGACTTAGCTATAAGGCTAAGGGTCTGGGCTGCCAGGGGCTACTAACTGTCACAGAAGGAAGATATATGTCTGGAATATAACTATCATTCACCCACTTATTCATTCATTCATGCCCCTAGTGCATGTCAAGCTCTGTGCTAAGAAGGGAAGATAGGACCATGAAACATTTCAGACAATGTCTCTGTCTTCCTGAAGATTAGGAGTCAAAATAGAGAACTGCAAGTGGCTCTGGTTGCTAAATAGTAAGGGAGGTATTTGGTGAGATAATTGGGCCCCCAAAAGGTCTAACCCCAGTGCACAGACGCAACTCTTCCCCTTCTGCATGTCTCATAGACAATGCTGTGGCATGACCTAGAATATAGAGCTGTTAGCATACAATGAGCCTGAACATTCTGTGCATAAATGGCTGAGGAAACAGCTTTCCAAACCTTCCACCCAGCAAACAGCCCTGATTATATGCAGAAGTAGATCTCAATTTCATTTAATTCTCACAGTTGGAGTAGTATGACTAATTATTTTGTCTCCGTATCTAATGAAGAAGTTGAGGTTAAGAAGGGTCATGTATCTTGGAAGAAAATAGCAGATCTATTGATAATAGGAAAGTGTTAAATTTTAAGCTGTGAGCTCTTAACTAGTGTGGAATGCTAGTTCCCATCCTTTAGGTCCAGGATGAGGTAGTAGCAATGCAAGTTTCTTAGTCAAATGCCTGGGATTCATTGGCCGTTAGAGAATTTTAGGAACTGGAGAAGCTATAGGAAAATGAAAGCCTAACATACCATCCTCCTGCCTGCTCCAGATCATTGCTCCTGCCTCTGCTCTCTTGTTTTCTATGATAGCGTCATCTTAACATTAGGTTTTGTTATTGACTGAACTGTGTTCTCCCAAACTTCATATCCTGAAGCCCTAATTACCAGTGCCTCAGAACGTGACTGGATTTGGAGATAGGGACTGTAAAAGGTGATTAAGTTAATTTAAGGCTGTTAGGGGATACCTTAATCCCATCTGACTGGTGTGCTTATAAGAAGAGGAGTTTAGGACACACAGAGAGACAGCAGAAGTGTGTATACACAGAGGGACAACCATGTGAAAAAGAAGCAAGAAGATGGCCATCTTCAAGCCAAGGAGAGAGGCCTTAGAAGAAATCACCCCTGCTCACACCTTGATCTTGTACTTCCAGCTTCCAGAGCTGTGAGAAACAAATTCCTGTTGTTAAGCCACTTAGTCTGTGGTATGTTTGTTGTGGCAGTCTGAGCAGTCTAATACAGGCATTATGAACGTGTTTCAGTAGGTCATGAAGCAGGTAGAGTAGACTGTCAGAAAGGATGAAACTAAAGTGATGGTAAAAAATACCAATGGGGCTTCCCTGGTGGCGCAGTGGTTGACAGTCCGCCTGCCAATGCAGGGGACACAGGTTCGTGCCCTGGTCCGGGAAGATCCCACATGCCGCGGAGTGGCTAGGCCGGTGAGCCATGGCTGCTGAGCCTGCACCTCCGGAGCCTGTGCTCCACAACGGGAGAGGCCCGAACAGCGAGAGGCCCGCGTACTGCAAAAAACAAAAAAAAAAAACAAAAAAAAAAACAAAAAAAACCCCCAAAGATCAGTAAAACTGAAAGAGACGTGGTTAATTTGTATTACTATCAGACAAAATAGGCATCAGGCAATTACATCAAAGAAGGCTACTATCAAACCATAAAAAAGAATGTATTAAAAAGATTACAGATTCTGAACTTGCATTCACCTGATAACATATCTTCAAAAACATATATAGCAGTAATTAACAAAGTTACAAGTAACAGAAAGTAAAATCCACTTTTATGTATACCATAAGGAAATAAACTAGCTTATATAACTGAGAGCCCAGAGGTAGAGGAGACTTTAGGTTAGTTGATCCAGTGGCTCAAAGATATAAAGACTCAGGCCCAATCTTGAACCAATGACTATGGCTAGGGACATAGGATTATTGCGTGAGATCTAGAATAACTCTGGTCTCACCCTTGGAACTAGCAGTCAAATTCCCCCCAAACATGTGACTGTATGAGGGAGGAAATGCACTAATGAAAGTTTGAGACCAGTTAGGACGATGGGGAATGTATATTGCATAGGTAAACAAAAATATCACATTCAGGTACCATTTGAAAGCACAATGATCAATATGAGCATAATACCCACAGTACTCAAGCTCAAATGGTTTTCAACTACTATGTCTTTCCAGGTAACAAATACTTCTATTCAGGAAATACCTACATTGAATTAGTGAATGGGTAGTTACAAAGCACTAGAGCTCTCACCCCTGCAGTAAGTTTAGGAAGAACCACAAAGGCATCCATGGTAGCATACTTAAATCTCATTTTCTTTCTCAAATTTTTGGCAAAGCTTTTTCTTTACTATCGTACTTTGATATTATTGTGTCAGGATAGTTTGGCTAGAAGGGAATGGATTCTTCATAGTTACAATTTTATCAAGTATTACCATTCTGTAAACATACAACACAGAGTTCATAAAGATATGAAAGATGAGAAACAAGAAAATTTTCAACATTTATGATCAGCAACAATTTTCTTTAAAGAGCACCATTAAATTTCAATATGGAATATCTTTAAAAGCTTCAAGCTGGGCTTCCCTGGTGGCGCAGGGGTTGATAGTCCGCCTGCCAGTGCAGGGGCACGGGATCGTGCCCCGGTCCAGGAAGATTCCACATGCCGCGGAGCAGCTGGCCCGTGAGCCATGGTCGCTGAGCCTGCGTGTCCAGAGCCTATGCTCCAAAACGGGAGAGGCCACAACAGTGAGAGGCCCGCATACCGCAAAAAAAAAGCTTCAAGCTTTTAGAAGAAATTCAGTCTTATAAAAAGGTAATAAAATTAAAGAACATCTTCTGTTAATGTACATATTTGTAAATATGTAAAAAGGAACATTGCTCTGGGAACACTAGCCCAAGAACCACCACAGCCCTGCCGCCTGGCATACCAGGACCCAGTCCATACACCAACAGGCTGGCACAAGCTCTGAGACACATTGGGCCCCTCAACCAGCTGCTCCTGGATCTGGCCCCACTCACCAGTGGGATGACGCCAGCTTTGGGACACACCAGACCCCATACTCAGCCATGTCAGGAACTGGCCCCACACACCAGCAAACTGACACTAGTTTCAGGACTCCAAGGACCTGCAGCCAGAGACCCAGGAACCTGGCTGTGCCCACCAGCGAGACAGCACTAGCTCCAGGACTCACTGGGCCACAGCCCCACCCACCAGCAGGCCAACACCAGTTCCAAGACACCTTGGACCCCTCAGCCAGCTGCCGTAGGATCCAGCCCCACTCAACAGTGGGCCAACACAAGCTCTTGGACACCCGCAAACCCGGCAGCCAGACATGTGAAACTGGCCCTGCCCACCAGCAGGCTTGACACTAGATACAGGACGTCTAGCCCCACCACCACCCACTGCAGAGCCTAGCACCACCCACCAGTGGGCCAGCGCTAATCCCAGGACGTCCTGGGGCACTGCAGCCAGCAGCCTCATGACCCAGCCTCACTCGCCAGTGGCCACCAGCCTCTGCACAGGCAGGGCCTGGCAGGGCCTGGCAACCCACTGGACCAGGGGCCAGCCACACCTACCACACCACGCACAGTAGTGTGCCAGTCACAACAGAAGAACACACGCAGCCCTAACAGGGGGCACCCTTAGAGCATATAGCTCTGGTGACCAGAGGGGAGAGCTCGGCTGGGACACACAGGACGTCTCCTACAGAAAGCCACTTCTCTACGGTTGGGAAATATAGCCAACCTACCAGACACAGTGAAATAAAATAGAAAATTGGATAAAATGAGGCAACAGAGGAATCTATTCCAAACAAAGGAACACAATAAAACCCCAGAAGAAGAACAAAGTGAAGTGCAGATAGGAGATCTACCTGATAAAGAGTTCAGGGTAATGATCATAAAGTTGTTCAAAGAACTCAGGAGAAGATTGGATGAACAGAGTGAGAAGTTTTTAACAAAGATTTCGAAAATATGAGGAAGAACCACACAGAGAAGAACACTATCGGAAATGAAAAATACACTACATGGAATCAACAGTAAATGAAATGCTGCAGAGGAATGGACGAGCAAGCTGGAAGATGGAGTAGTAGAAATAACTGAAGCAGAATAGAAAAAAGAAAAAAGAGAAAAAGAAATAGGGCAGTTTAAGAGACTTCTGGGACAACAGCAAGTGTACTAACATTTGCATTATAGGGGTCTGAGAAGGAGAAGAGAAAGAGAAAGAGAAAGGGGCAGAGAACATATGTGAAGACACGATAGCTGAAAACATCCCTAACCTGGGAAAGGAAAGAGATATCCAGGTTTAGTAAGCACAGAGAGTCCCAAACAGGGTCAAGCCAAAGGAGACCACACCAAGACACACTGGAGTTAGAATGGCAAAAATTAAAGATAAAGAGAGAATATTAAAAGCAGCAAGGGAAAAGCAACAAATAACATACAAGGGAACTCCCATAAGGCTATCAGAGCAACTGGAATGAATCCAACTGGATCATGGTGTATGATCCTGTTTAATGTAGTGTTGGATTCGGTTTGCTAATATGTGGTTGAGGATTTTTGCATCTATATTCTTCACAGATATTGGCCTGTAATTATCTTTTTGATAGTGTCTTTGCCTGCTTTTGGTATCAGGGTGATGGTGGCTTCATAGAATAAATTTGGGACTGTTCCCTCCTCTTCAACCTTTTGGGAGAGTTTGAGAAGTATAGGTATAATTTCTATGTATGTTTGGTACAATTCACTGGTGAAGCTGTCTGGTACTGGACTTTTGTTTGCAGGGAGTTTTTGTTTTGTTTTAATTACAGATTCTATTTCACTTCTCGTGATTGGTCTGTTCAAATTATCTGTTTCTTCTTGACTCAAATTTGGCAGGCTGTATATTTCCAGAAACTTGTCCATTTCTTCTTGGTTGTCTAATTTGCTGGCACACGACTGTTCATAGTATTCTCTTATGTGTTTTGGTTTTTGTGAGTTTATTTTATTTTTTTGTATTTTTGTGGTGTTAGTTGTTGCTTCTGTTTCATTTCTTATTTTGTTTATTTGGGCCCTTTATCTTTCTTTCTTGGTGAGCCTGGCTAGAAGTTTGTCGATTTTGTTTGTCTTTTCAAAAATCTAGCCCTTGGTTTTATTGATCTTTTCTATTTTTACCTCTATTTTAATTATTTCCCTCTGATCTTTCCCAAAGAACTGACTTTGGGAATTTTTTCGTTCTTTTTTTTTGAATTCTTTTTCTATTTTTGTTTATTTGAGATTTTTCTTGTTCCTTGAGGAAGGCCTGAATCACTTTGTACTTCCCTCTGAGAATAGCTTTTGCTGCATCACATAGATTTTGGAAGGTTGTGTTTTCATTGTCATTTGTCTTGAAGTATTTCCTGATTTCTTCTTTGATTTCATCATTGACCCATTGGTTTTTTGGTAGCATGTTGTTCAGTCTCCATGTATTCGTTCTTTCCCCATTTTTCTTTCTGTGGTTGATTTCTAGTTTCATAACATTGTGGTAATAAATGATGCTTGAAGTCATTTCTATCCTCTTAAATGTGTTGAGGTTTGTTTTCTGTCCTAGTATGTGGCCTCTCCTAGAGAACGTGCCTTGCACGCTTGAAAAGAATGTGTATTCTGTTTATTTGGGGATGTAGTGTCCTGTAGGTAAAAATTAAGTCCAAGTGGTCTATTGTGTCATTTAGGGCCTCTGTTGCCGTACTGATTTTCTGTCTGGAAGATGTGTCCATTGATGTCAGTGAGGTGTTAAAGTCTCCTAGTATTAGAGTATCCCTGTTAATTTCTCCCTTTATGTCTGTAAGTATTTGTTTTATATATTTAGGTGCTCCTCTATTGGGTGTATATATGCTAACAAGTGTAATATCCTCTTCTTTACTGATCCCTTTATCGTTACATAATGTCCTTCTTTGTCTTTATGGACTTTGTTTTAAGTCTATTTTGTCTGATATGTGTATTGCTCACCCCGCTTCCTTGTTGTTTCGATTTGCATGAAATAGCTTTCCATCTCCTCACTTTCAATCTGTCTGTGTCTTGTGCCCTGAAGTGAGTCTCTTATAGGTAGCACATTGTAGGTTCTTTTTCTTTTTTTTTTTATCCATTCAGCCACTCTGTCTTTTGATGGGAGCATTTAGTCCACTGATATTTAAAGTAATTATTGATAAGTATGAACTTACTGCCATTTTAAACCCTGTTTTCCAGTTGACTTTATACTTCTCTATATCTTTCACTTTTGCCATTTTAATTATGCTACGTCTTGCTGTCACTCTATTTGGGTTCTTCTTGTGTGGGACCCTCTGTGCTTCCTGTATCTGGATATTGGTTTTCTTCTTTAGGTTTGGGAAGTTTTCAGCCATAATTTCTTCAAATACATTTTCTATCCCCTTTTCTCTCTCCTCTTCTTCTGGTACCCCTATTATGCATATGACTGTGCCCATTATGCATATGATTATGCATATTACGCATGCTTTATATTATCCTATAGATCTCATATGTTTTCTTCACTTTAAAAAATTTGTCTTTCTGTCTGCTGTTCTCATTTGGTGATTTCCATTATTCTATCTTCCAGATCACTTATTTATTCTTCTGCTTTGGTTAGTCTGCTATTTATTGCTTTTAGTTTGTTTTTTATCTCAGCAATTGAATTGTCTAGTTTGATTGATTTCTCTTTATAGTTTCTATTTCCTTGTTGCAGTGATCTGCATTTCTATCAATAATCTTCCTTAATTTCTTTAGCCTTTTTCTTACCTCCTTTCTGAATCTGGGGTCTAGTAGACTGGTGAGGTCTCCTTCATTATTTGTTCCTTCAGGGGATTTCTCTTGTTCTTTTTATTGGAAATAGTATCTCTGTTTTTCATTCTACTTAACTTTCTTCGTCTCTGAATTTAGGACAGACATGAATCTACTGTGTTCTTGAAGGGTTGTTTTTAGGTTGGAGGATCCCTCTGTAGACGGTATGAGTCCAATATTTTTGGTGCAAGGGCTGGTTTTGGTGTGGGTGCTTGCCACATATTTCCTTAAAGTGTGCTGGCCCTTGTTCCCTTGATAGTGTGTGTGCTTGAAGTTGTGTTGACCAGAGGCTGCACTGGTTGTTGGCTGGGGCCTCCTCTTTGCATTATGGCTGTCACAGCCCTGTTGGGGCTGGGGTCTGATTCCCAGCTGTTGGAGTAGAAGCCATGAGGGTCAGGTTCAGTCAGGTTCCACTGCCCCTGAGCCCATGCCCTGATGCAAAGGAGGTGACCACTGAAGGTAATGAGGCCCGTGTGGTCACTGCAAACCTATGTGCCTCCAGTGCAGGCATCCATGGTTCTTCCCAGAAGCAGCCCAAGGTTACATCTCTTTCTCTGTTGTGTTCACCCCAGACCTAGTGCTGGGATGTGGTGTGGAGTAGGCTGGTGCTGGGGGCTGGAGCCCTGTGGCTGCAGGAATTGAGGTGGCTGTGCCACTGCCTGGAACCTGGGCTGCCTCTGTGTCAGACCTCTCGCAGGACCTGTCAGCTCCAGATCTGGCTCCTAGCTATGGTGTAGAGTGAGCGGGGCCAGTGTGCTCCCACCGTGAAATGAAAAACTGCATACCCTTGCCCTGTGCCCATCCAACAGAGATGCAGTGCCCAGCTGCTCTGCCTTTCCATGGCGCCATCAGGAGCACGTGCTGGCAAAGTCCACCATGGACAGACCTGCCCCCACTGTGTGCACACTGATAATGGGCACTGTGGCAGGACCTGCCCCCACTATGTGCGGGCTGACAATGGGCTCCTTGATTTGGCCCAGACCATACCCCAGGCCCTGCGGTCTGTCTCCACACATCTAGATCAAGTCCTCTCCCTGGACCTGTCTACCTAAGATTCAATGCTCAGCTGCTGTGTGCATCTGTGGCCCCACCACCTTGTGTGTGCTTTGGATTGGGAAGTGCAGCAAGGCAGCAGCCGCCAGTGCCAGTCTCTCTCTGCCCTGATTGTTAGCAAGCCAGCATGCATGCACTCCTTGTGAGCAGAATTTAGGCTTTTCCAGCCCCTCCATCTATCCCAGCGGCTTTTCCAGCAGGCAAGGGGGCTCCCCAGGGCAAGGGTCTGCCTATGTGTGCCTCTCCTCCTTTACAGATCTCCCCCAGCGGTGCCAGGACTGTCCTCATGCCTTTAAAATGTTTTCTGTCCTTCCTGGATATGTAGAGATATTCCTTGCAGCTTTGGTTGTGTAGGAGATCTTCTGCCAGTTTCCAGTTGGTTTTCTGTGAGAACTGCGTCACATGTAGGGGTATTTTTAATGTGTTTGTGGGGAGAGGTGAGCTCCACATACTTCTACTGCACCATCTTGATACTCCTCCCTATTTGGGAGACTTTGAATTGCATCAACGTGTCCCATATAAAAACAGATACACTAGACTAAATTAGAATTTCACAATCCAGTGATAGTTACCTATTGCAAGTGCCTGTCAGTTTTTAGAGAGCCCAGGATATGCCAGGGTTTTCCAGATTTTGTGGGGGAAAAAAGGTAGAGCATCATGTACATTTTAGATGATCTTTGGACCCAAACAGGCTACATGAATTAGATAATTAAAACATCATCTGGTGATGTGATGAAAATGCAGAGTTCATTGATATGACTTAGTCCTCAAAGCCTGCTTCTATCCTAAAGAAAGCTGGCAAATGTCACTCATTTACATCATATGGGAACATATCCACCAGCAGTAGATGGCAGTGTGATATCGTAACAAGAAAACAATGTGGCTGTTTACGTAAAAACACATATCACAATACTTTCAAAGACTATAGTTAGAATTATTTGGGGGGTGTGGCAAAAAAATAGTTACAATGAGTGGATAACAAGAGCCAAGCTAGGACCACTTCAATTCTCCCTGTCTAATAATTTTTAAAGCCTTGAAACACACTTATTTCATTTTTAAATGGTCTTCACCCGGAAGGGATTTTCAAACAGTACCAGAGAATCATACCATCACAAATGACATAGTTTATGAGCAAAAACCGTGAAAGGAATCCCTGCCTTCTCGCCCCTTTCCATCCTTTGGCGTCAAAAGAAGTTTTCACTGTGGATGTAATTTTTTGTTTCCTCGCTGTGGTAGTCCCCAAGAATTAGCTCATCACCTACAGCTGTTAAAATTTACACTGTGCTGGGGGAAGGGAGCACACTGAGTACTCTGACAGGGAGCACTATCTACAATTGTTTCTCTTCTTTCCCATTGCTTGACACTGACAGTAAAGTCACTTCTAGTTAATTAACGAGCTTCTTAAAGGAACAAAGAAAAACATGTTTCAATTACCATTTCTGTAAAGGTACAGCAATATCTGATAAGTTCTCTTGGATAATGGTACCAGATTAAGTCAATTTTCCTTTCTGAAAGTAAATTCACTTAGGACCTCTACTTGAGTTGTACATATTTGTGTTTGAACCAAAAGCATTTGAGTATTTGTGTTTAATTTAGCAGCATCACAAATGTCTGCTATTCTCCTTTCCCATTTCTCTGTGTTAAACAGAGCCACTAGCACTGACCTCCAAAACGTCCACCCCAAAACAGAAATATAAAAGAAGTAAAAGTTGTTCCCAGTAAACCTTGCCAAACAACATTCAAGAAGAATAGCTTATCAGCCTGCCTCACCTAAACAGACACAGCGCCTGATACGTGCAGTTCCTAAACTGCCTAGCTCACATAAGCTGTGTTCATACAGGTGTTTATCCATAGCCTTAGCGTCCCTTCCCCAATGTATGTAAGAAAGAGCTGACAGGCACCCACTGGTGTAACTAAATATATTTTTTAATCCTAAAATAGCTCCTGGTAATCATCACAGGGCAAGAATAAATGATACGACCATTAGTTCTGACAGGAGAATATCTAACCCTTCGCAAGAAAATTATAATTAGGACTCCAGGGTTTGCCTTTTGGTGAAAGAAGTTGACCTCAATCACCATTAGTGGATTTGTCCATTACAGAAGCTTCAGTTGGGACAGACATCAGGTCTTGATGGCAGATTCCATCCAGTGATTGTATACAGATGCTTCCTAATTCCATCTTGAGGTTTCATAATAGGCTCTATTGTAAACACGTGGCTCCATTTTCATACCCTGCATTTACATTTGTCCCATAAATAATTTTCCAAAATTATCTAAGTAACACCAATGTGCCCAAACAGAGACACTCCAAAAAATCACTACTTCCTTCAATAGGCTTACAACTACAAACAGTCTGTTATCCTTACTAGTATATTCAAATTTAACCATGGTTCCAAATTTGGTCTGTTATATTTTCTTCAGGTTATTTATGTAGCCATGCCACGATGCAGGGTGCCAGCAAAATAATCCCACTGCTTGTATAGCATTAAGTTTGCCTAAGCCAGCAAACACGCAAGTTCACTTCAAATCTCTTTTGGATATACAGACAGATATTCAGTTTTCCACACAAATCAGCAGAAGAGGTGTTTGTAAAACTGCAATTTAAAAAAAAACAGAACTATATTGTGTATTCTCCTTTCCCTTTCTCTGTCCTTTCTAGGAAGATGCAAACAAAATATAAGTGCAGTAATATCTAATTCAGATTATGCTTACTTTTAACTTTTGGAATTCTGTAAAGAGCCATATAGTCTGCAATATTTCTCTTTAGAGAAAAAGAGCCATAAAGTCTGCAGTATTTCTCTTTAGAGTGCTTAAAAATAAAAGAAGGAAACGTTTTCAACTAACGTCTAGCATTTTATACCACCTTTTATATACACATATACTTCACTTATTAAGGATAAGTTTATATTTATACCTTAAAATGAATCCAAGGGCCTTAACTGGCTTCAGCTACGATTAGTTCTAATTACTGGTAGTACTGGAAATTATTTAAATGGCACTTTAAAGAGGTCCTCTATGATCTCATTTTTCAGTAACTGCGGATGCCTTTCCGCTTAGTCTGAATAAGGAAGACTGAATTATTCTTAATTTTCTTTGGAGACTCTTGTGGGTGATCCAAACACAAGTCTGGAGCCAGGGTGCCTGGGAGTAAACCCTGGTTTGGCACCTATAGGTTCAGTTACCTCGTAGGCAAGTGACTTAACACATCTGTGCTTCCACTTTCTCATCTGTGAAAACTGGAATAATAATCATAGTACCTAGTTGATAGAATTGCCACTATTAAAGGAGTTGACGTTTTAACGTGCCTGACACATAGTAATCATTATATACATTTTCTTCAAATTAACAGCTAAAATTCACTTACTGTGTTTGCTTTAATTTCTCTTAGACTTGCATGAAATTATGGCAACAAAGCTTACCTGTACCCACTGCTTAGGTTTTTGAAGTAGACTCTAAAATATGGTAATGGTTATGGATTTAGGGAGGACCTAGTCCATTGCTATGTGTTAATTTATGCATTAAATTTCACG